>NW_011370912.1:66566-70887 GCF_000735185.1 Notothenia coriiceps | reverse complement strand
TCAGCAGGATCTCATTAAGACAGAGACGCTCAGCCTCATTAGTGTGACTTAACTACTGTCAGTACACACACACACACACACACACACACACACACACACACACACACACACACACACACACACACACACACACACACACACACACACACACACACACACACACACCTTCTTTCTCCCCTTTAACACATTGTCTTGAAACACAGCCACACATTCATATACATTTCTCACCCACTTCTTGGAGCTTAAGCAAGACAGTGATCTGCCTATGACAGGAAGGGTGTTAAATGCACCACCAATGTAACTATTTTCCAAATGAGTTGGACATTTTAGAAAGATAACAAACCCCCCAAGCAGCAGCTGATACAGTAGAACCACTCTCCATCAACAGATAGATTTTGGCTGGTGTTTTGTTCATTTGTGCCCAGATACCAGCGCACATTAATCTAACTTGAGACAGCCGTGCAGCTTCAATTCAGTCCTGAAAGTTAAACAGCCCTCTGTAATGAATTCAAATTGATGTGTTTACTCTGCAGCAGTTACCTTGCAGGTGTTCAAAAACATGCAAATAACAATCCCACAAGAACACGTTTAGCTGGATGTGTATTTATCTGCAAACAGACTTCAAATGTACTGTAATTTTCTGCCTCGCTGAGTCTGATTGATAATTATCACGGCTTCATGACAGCACTGTGAGCAGCGACTGCGTTGTTATTGCTTTATTGGTGTGTGGATTGAACAAGATCAGTTATGTGTTGATGTTTTATTTTATTATCCTTTAAGAACATATACATAGAGTGATTCTACATTGACAACAATAAAGTCAAATAAAGTGTATTTGTGTTAAGAGATCAGGATATACTAGTGTATTATTGCAGTTGTTTCAACTGTAGTAAGTTTTGGGTCAAAACAACCTTCACCAAAAATGTAATTGAAATGTGTTTCATTCCAATTTGTAATACAACTATTAGTGCAGTCAGTAAATCAGGTGATGTTGTAATCTTTTGTATAAACAGGATAGCTTTTCACAACGTGCTGAGGTTACAGGACTACTGTTATATGTGAGTTTTAACAGTCTCAATCCACGTTTTTAATTACGTGAGAAGATTACAACTCTCACTATGTGGAGACTGCGGATAACATTAACAGAAGTAACATCTGGTGGGATATGCTATGCTCATTTACAGGGTCATACTTCTTTCCTACAACATATTTGTATGCTTTTAACACATAATTTATATTACATAATGGCTGTGTGAGAATATCTGTTTTCACACTCTGTTATAACGCCTCTCGCTTTGAGCCCCATCCCGAAAAAGTAAAGTCTGCTCTGATTGGCTTATGAGAATAACTGCAAATGAAGCCTGCATGTGGCAAAGGAAGGGCGTTTCTGAACATTAAGGCATGTAAACGTGTCACAGGAGAGGCACAACATACCAATAGTACTTAACCAAGAATACATGGGGTTGTTTAAAATAGGGGGGGTTAGTGGGCTTAAAGGTTTACAGTTTAACAGCGAGTCTCCTAGCAACTGCTGATATGAGAAATGCCGACTCAGACACTTGAAAGCTAAAGGGTGTAAAAATGTGTCCAATGGTTAATATCTTCCTTATAGCTTATACGGTATAGTCCTTCAACAAAGAGTCAGCTTAAATTGATTTTGACTTTATTATATGAGAAGTGACTTTTTTAACCACATACAGGGAGCAGGATTAAGGCTTGAGACTGTTCAAAGCTTTGTTTAATTAAATGTTAAAATAAGGCCTGAAAGTTCACCTCAACAGATCGGTGGCGAAGTCCATAGGGACTTGGCTTGGCAACTGGAAGGTCACCAGTTCAAGTCCCGGAAAGACCAAGTGCTACCGAGGTGTCCCTGAGCAAGGCACCGTTCCCTACACTGCTCCCCGGGCGCCGTACATAATGGCAGCCCACTGCTCCTAACACTAGGTCAAATGCAGAGAAACCGTTTCATTACATAGTACCTGTACTACGTAGTGACAATACATTGAATCTTAAAGTGACTGCTTTGTTGACTTGAAATATAATTTTATTTTTTTTGAAAGTTGCTTTGTGAAGTCTAGTGGTATTTCAGCGTTTGCTTCTGTAGGCAGTGTCGTGCCACCATTTTCTACTTTTTTTATCAAACATGGCGACATTTTTCTTTCCCAGAATGCACTACAAAGAGTCGTCCAGCTACTGCCAACCACAAGCACCAGACAAAGGTACCATGGCTTTACAATTGGTCATGATTACTTTATACCTTATTATTAATAAACAATAACACATTGTTGTAATCATCATGGTCACCTTTGCCTTATCATTTGTTATTTTGCGAGACTGTATCAACAATAAAGGGGACTTTTTTCTCAGAGCCCCTTCAGGTTTAATTAATAACATGGCATTCACTGACCTACCCCCCCCTCACTGAACCTCTGCATGCAGCACGGAGGGGGCTCGAAGCAGCTCAGTTTGGTTTGGGAGGAGCTGTGGACTTTAATTAAACTGGTGCTGCTTTGTTGTAATCATCAAGGGGCAACAAGGTGGAATGGCAGCTAATGAATGTGTCCAGACTGAAGAGCCAAACACACTTACTGTAACATGCAAGTGGACCAATGGATACTGAGAGTAGGGTTTGCACAGAGACACTGATACCATGCAGACTGGGAAGATTTGAATGCCCGGAACAAAAAATAAAGACATTTGGTCAAATATTATGTTTATTGTTGAGTTTTACACAAACAATTTTTAAGAAGGCTATTTAACAAAGAAACTCAAAGTAGACTACTTCAAACAAAACAAGTCCTTTTCACAGACTTCCTTATAGCACTAATAAGATAATTATGATGCAAAATGTCCCCTTATTTCAGGCCTAAACATTTCGTAAAAAATAAAATTGAATAAAACCATTGTAAATAAACCAAAATACACATCTGGCTTATTACATTTGAATCAAGGTATGCTCCTGCTGACTTCAAATAGCCTTATTTACTGCCTAAAACAAATAGAACCCAAACTCTGTGAAAACAAAGGAAAATATAACAATAACTTATTGCAGGCTCGTGTTATTTTAGTCTATTTTCTACGCCTTTTTAACACACTTCAAATTGTGCTTAAGGTGGAATAAGATCCACCAAATACGATGACCAAAGAGATTTAAAATGTTCTGACTTCAGTAGATTTTTAACCATCAAAGTCCGGTAAATACCAGCTAAGGGAAACACTTACATGAACACTATATTTTCACGACTTAAAACAAAAGAAAACATAATCATAATTTTGTGCAGGCTCATGTTATTTTATACTTTCTATGCTTTTTAATACACTTTGAATTGTGCTTAAGGGGGATCATTCAGATATTTGAACTGGTCAGACTTTAGCAGATTTTTAACCATCAAAGTCCGGTAAATACCAGCTAATAGAAATACTTGTATAAACACAAAGACCCATGCAGACACACATCGTTACATGCTAACCATGCCGATTGTGAACACTATATTTTCACGACATAAATGCATACACATACGACTGAGCCCCTACTCTCAAACACACGCACAGAGAAGAGACATACAACATCGCTCATCGCCTGCGCTCTCATGCAGCTCCGCAGCTCTCTATCCATCTGCTGATGCACTCATCCATCAATCCGCTCTCACACTCATCTTACGTCCATTCATTTCCCTCTGCTTTTGGCCCAAAGTCTGTGCACTTACAAGTGCATCTGTCTGACTGACAAACAACCTATCCATCCATTAATGAGCCCATCCATTTATCAATCCAGTGCTCTCCACTTGTTTTGTCCACACCTAAATCACATTGTTCATCTCACTAGACCACCCTATTTGTTAAAGGACACATCTGTATTTTGAGAAAAGTACAATCTTCTGTTTATTTTCCTCCACTTTCTGTGTGTGTATGTCTTATTGCACATTTACATGGGGGTGTCGTGAATTGAAAATACTTATTGAGGCTCTATTATGCCTTTTGGGGTTCTCCCTTTCCTGTAGAGTGTTGTATAGGTTTTAGTGCATGTAAATCAGGGGTGTCAAACTCAAGGCCCGGGGGCCAAATCCGGCCCGCGACTTCATTTAATGCGGCCCCTCAAGAGCTTGCAAAGAATATAATATGTTTATTATACGGTTACATGCCGATTTACAGAAGCACGTTGCCCATAAACTACATATCCCACAATGCATCTCAAATTTGACTTTTTTCTCAGAACAAGTTTTTTTCTCAGAATTTGACTTATTTTCTTCAAAATATTCATTTTTTCTTAGAATTTGCCTTTTTCTCAGAATTAGATTTTTTTAAATTCATTTGTTAACAT
>NW_011370912.1:55515-66477 GCF_000735185.1 Notothenia coriiceps | reverse complement strand
TTTAAGACTATATATCAAAATACATATATAAATATTTAATATATATAAAATAATGTATTATATGACATTATTGCCTCTGCATTGGATTATTATCGGATAGGGTAATAACTTCATAATTAACTACGTCTGAAAGCAGAAGTCTAGGGCAAATCATTGCAAGTGTCTTCACTGAGATTCTCAGTGAAGACACTTGCAATGATTTGCCCTAGACTTCTGCTTTCAGACGTAGTTAATTATGAAGTTATTACCCTATCCGATAATAATCCAATGCAGAGGCAATAATGTTATATAATACATTATTTTATATATATTAAATATTTATATATGTATTTTGATATATAGTCTTAAAGTTACAACCGGCCCTTTGAGTGCAACCATAATGCTGATGAGGCCCGTGAAGAAATTGAGTTTGACACCCCTGATGTAAATGGTCTGCAAAGGCAAACATTTCTCTGCCTGAAACGCCTCCATTGGACTCCTTTGTTTACCTCTAACATAGTGAAAGCAGTATCACAGTAAAGGCACAAAATACTAATATGAACCTGGAAATGAGCCTGATATGTCCTCTTTAATACGGCTCTCTCTTGCGTAACGACTCATTCCCCTGGATAAATGAAAGCAACATAATATTTTCATTTTTCAAATAGATTTCATCTTTTCATTTCCTTTCTCTGCACTAAAGAGCCAACCTGAGCCGATCTGATTGACAGGAAAAAAATACAGCGCTCAGCTTCTATAAAAAAACACTAAGTGAATGTGCACACAAAAAGGAATATTTTAATATCCATAATGTTTTGTTATTCTGTTGGAATATTAAAATAGCACATCTCTATATAACTGTCATCATGCATCTTAATGGCTGATCTCAGGTTGAAAACTCTCCCTAGTGAAATGTTGAAAAGTAAACAAAAAGGAATATTTAAAGCTCTCTGATGACTGCTTGGATGATACATTTAAAAATCCCCCAGTAGCGTTTAGGAGGATTTAACATGTATGAAAGACACTTTTAAATCTTCTGAGTAAATGTTGGGAAGAGGACTCAAAGCACTGACATCCAAACTCTCAAGAGCGCTCAGCTGTCACAGCAGTCAGCACAGAAACATCTCTAAACTTTCATAGTTTAACAAGATTTTCAATCTATTACATGTATAAATCATTAAAGATTTAGAAAAATAATTATGAAGGATAAAATTCAAAAGGCAGAAGCTATAAAACCATGTGATAAAAGTGTAGAAATGCTGATGTGTAACTTCGCAAAAACCGAATAAATGCAAAATGCAGAGATATAAAGGAGCATGATAGACGATACATCTCTGTACATTTATATTCACATTAGTCATAAACATTTGTTATGGTTATTATAGTGAATTAACTGTATTCAATTTGAAATTACAATATACCTTTCTACCACAAACATAACTTGTTTTATTTTATATATATATATATTTATCTTCTGCACTATTTTACGTCTTACATTCCTATTGTCACTAGTGCAATGGGTCATTGTATACATCTTTAAATGAGATGGAGCTTGAGATCTACTATTACTATTAATAGCTTTAGGCTTTAGGAAGCTTCAAAATTTGTATCATTTTGCGCGGACGCCAGGACCGGTGAAAAATGTGACATTCTGGAGTCAATGGGTTCAAATTGTCCAACTTGGTCGCTAGCGCCACCTATATGTAAATCATTACAATTGGTCCTCTTGAACCTCTAAGCTCCGCCTACTTTGATTTTTTTATAATTAGCATAATGTTCAAAACAGTGAAATATTTACTTAAAAAGTGGGGTAGGTAATTTTGGAGAAAGCAGCTCGAGTGCGCTAGAATTTGAAAATACTTAGCTGGAAAAAATCTGCCACTTCCTTATAAAGCCCCTCCTCCAACACACACGAACGCGCACATGACCAATGAGGGCACGAGATAAGTTTGTGCACAGGTGGAAGGCTGACAGGCAGGTAGGCCATCCAGTTATTTTAGCCGGGCCGGCTCAGATGATTGGTCGTGCTTTTTACAGCGCCACGGCTTCCAGAGATGACATTTTGTTTATGGATTTGTTGTCAAAGCACTTCAGATATTCATTGCTATCGGGATGTTAAGAGCATTCCATGGAATATAACAAAAAGTGTATCTCGAGCCGGTTTCTCAAACTTACCTACCCCAACTTTAAATCTGAAAGTTTCTTTTCGTACTTAATCATTTTCAAACTTTGTTTCCTGTATGATACATAACTTTATTTCAGTTGCAGATTTATTGTGTACTGAGATATGGTTTTAGCACTGAAACTGTTGAAGGGTATCATTATTTAAGTTTTTGGTAATGTTACACCTCTACTGCTCATTTTATTTATGGCTGCACTGCAATGCTGCACTCTTTATGTCTTCCAATCACACTGAACCACACCGTTTAAATGCACTAGCTCCCATCTGCCATTAAAATGCACTCAGGTTTATTGAAATGTCCTGCATTTATACAGTACCTGGTATTTAGTATATATGCTTTCATCACCATTTATGGCTGCATTGTAATTGGATCAAATCTTTCATGTGGCCTTTGCAAGCCAGGGCAGCACTTGGGGAGGATTGCATTGTCAACAAGAACAAGCATGGAGGGTAGACTTGATACCATGGATTTGCTTTTTCACTGGAGTGGAAAAGGTCGTGTTTCCTGGAAGGCAACACAAATGATGACGTGTGGCTTTTTGGCTGCAGTTTGCAACTACTGTAAATGCTTTGAAAGAAGAAAAGTGATGAGAACTGGTGAGAATGGGGGCTGGGACTGAATGTGTCTTTGGGGAAGCACTTAATGGATGGGGCCCTATTCTCATTTTCAGCTTCATTTTTATATTTAGTTCTTCTGACGTGACATGTCTCCATGAGTTAATGTTCAAAAAGCTCTTTATTTTTCTCATACTGCCTGTGCTGCAGCACCTCTTTTCACCCTCTGTCTGAAACCAGAGCCCAGTCTGCTCTGATTGGTTCGCTGGCCGGCTCAGTTGTGAGGAAAGGGAAAACAGTGGTATTCACACAGACATCACATTTTAATACAAGGTCTAATTGAGGTCAGACCGCTACATTTTAGAACAGAAAGTTAAGTTAACAGCCTCTTATCCTTCTTGCACTTTACCCCTTCACATTTTATATTTTGCCAGCTTAAAACATAAAAAAAGGTATTTGCCACACACAGAGCATATCTTCATTGTTTCCCCTGCTGAATACCCTGATAATGACCTACAGTAGGAAAGACATTTCCCTTTTAAATCTGGCTCTGCGTCTTTTGATTTCTCAAGTGGAGGTACTGGAGTGTTTCAATTCAAGATTCCTACACAGCAGTCTATTGATGAACACAAATAAGCTTGTGGGCTTTATTCTGTTATCCTCAAGATTTAAAAGACTGACGATTTGCGCAGGGAATATGTAACCTCACTCAAACATTAAATAAGATCAGCCTATCAATCAAACAGTCACTCACTGAGATGCTTCAAACTCACATACTTGCCGAGTGGATAGAGGCAGCCTTGGACTGTATTCTACATGTGGCCCTTGACACTGATCAGGGTATGTTGAGCACATGATGAGTGGATGTGGCTTTTGACGACGAGGCCATCGCCACGCGGTGTAACTCAGAGCTAGTGCGCCGGATGAAGACAAAGGCACCAAATAGGCATCTCTAATCTCCCTGCTGAATGAATCCGAAACAAAGAGAGGAGGAACGCAGACATAGAGGCTTGGACACACATCGGATAAGCTGATTACCCAGGAGTGGAGGGAGGGTGAGGAAGACAGAGGCATACACGTGAACAACAGAAATCCATACAGTAAGAGCATGGGGAAACGGAGGAGGAGGGGGAGCAGCAAGCGCAGTCTAATGATGGGGTGCACAGACCGGGGAGGAGATGGAAAGAAACATCGTATAGGGAGGAGGAAAAAACCCACAGGAGGAAAAGAGGTGAACATTTAGAAGGAAAAGCCGCGGCGCGCTACATAGAGCATGCAATAGGGAAATGAAGGGAATGCATGTTTGCCTGTGATATCCTCCTTAGGCACGCGACACAATCAAAAACAGGACATTATGCAAATGTGAGGCGGCTACGGCAAAGTGATCTTCATTTCACCTGCTCTGCGGTCGCTGTATATACACACAGAATTACACCCAATGCAGGTGTACGGGCTAAATATACAGCTAATTAAAATTAATCAGATTTACTTAGAAAAGAATATGCTCTCACGTAAGCTGCTTATCCCCGCATGAGAATCTACTAGACACATTGACACACACCTTTTGTGTGAGCCCTCAAAATCACACTCACACACACACACACCTCGTTGTGATTCACTCTCCTTCACTTCGCTTTCTCACACCCTGCTAGGCAGACTGTTAGGAATCCTTGGTGCGCTCACACACACACACACACACACACACACACACACACACACACACACACACACACACACACACACACACAAATGCTTAAACACCATAATAACGCACTCAGAAAAACAATTCCAGAAAAGAGCATATGTACATATTGAAGCAGGAAGCCACAGAAAGTATTCAAATAGAGCTTTGAAGGCCTTCTAGTCTTTACTTAAAAATACCCCTGTGTGCCAAGATGGTTACTGCCAGGCGAAATAAATTGTGTGTGTGTGTGTGTTTGCGTCTGCCTAACTCTGTGTGTATGCATAAGTGTGTGTGTGTTTAGCAGGCCAGCCAATGCATTCATATATATTCCCCAAACAGCTTACCACTCCTGTAGTGCAGGCATTCGATATATAACATATTCAAAACAGCTTGCAGACATTTTCTTTTTTCTCCTCCATATGGTGGTGTCCAACCAGCAACGCTCTATTTGCTAGCAGGGAAAGTGCTGAGTAATTAAACAGCTCTTCAAGCCCTCTCTGTTGAAGGAGAAGTCAGGGGCTGGGAAAGTGACACAGCGCAAATTAATCACAAGCTTTATTAACAGACTTCGGTCTTCGGTTTCGGCGGAAAACTGCTGCCTCAACCGCACCACTTGGCTTCAAACCAAGTGATGTCTCATGCACATATCGCACTGGCACGCACACTAACCTGCACTCACACACTGCGAACACACACACACTCCTCTCTTTCTCTGCCTTGTTCAATCTCCATTTCTCTCATTGCTTCATTTTTCAGCCTGGTGAGTATTCAAATGTCATTACGACTTTTGTTATCAAAAGCAAACAGCGGGATGGATGCCAAACCTCCTGTTTTTTCCACGCTGAGAATGCATGTCATGTCGAGTGTTTCTGTTTCTTTTCAACTAATGGACGGGTATTTTTTAAAGGACAGATATATTGACACTGCTCCTGCTGGGTGGCTCAGCTGGATCACGTGTAGTTTCTGAACGGGGAAGCCCCTCTCTCTCTTTGTAGAGTTACATTACGATCACTCTCCTGTGGCCTGTGTGTCAATGACTTCATATCTACTGGCAAATTCGTCCAATTTGCGTAAATGCATCGACAGACGGCACGAGCAAACGATATAATTGAGGTAATGAGCTACGCGCCCTTATCTGCTGTTCATTCATATGAGCAGCCCGAGGCATGACGGCTATCAGCCCCTTACACGGGCTACTGTATGTTTGATGATTCCTTTGAAGGGAGAATTTGATAATGCAGTTGAACTTCCTGAAGGCAAACTGTTTTGATGTGCAAAGCCGGGAGGAGAGGAGGGGGTTTATCCTCTGTTTTTTTTTCATCTTGTTCTCTTATTCTACAATGAATATTTAAATATTATTGTGACTTATTTATCACGGCTCAGTGTTCGGCTTCACTGAGCCATTTTCAGGTTGATATCTTCACTGCGCGGGGAAGCGGAGGCACATATTTTGTACATGGGAGGTGTCACGCTTGACTTTGTGACAGCGCTCGGCGGCGTGCCTCGGAGAGCATCTTTTTGTTGTTGTTTGAAGGCTTCTGTGACATTTTATGGTTCTTCCCCCCGGGGGCTGAGAGTCTGAGCTGGCGCAGTTTCATCAACCTCTCTCTACAATTTACCGAGGCACTCTTTGAAAAGAACAAAGAGATAAGGAAGGGTAATTTACGTCACAGGGTCAGTTGGCATTGGCAGGATGTCGTCTTGCTGACATTTCTACCTAATAATGTGTGTTGTACTTCCATGGAGCCGACATGAAAACCATGACAAAATAATGGTGACCTGGCATGACCTAGCACTCAATTGTGCGGAGTGTCAAACGGGATCTTTTTTTAAGAATTTAATAAAAAAAGGTTGTGTATAGCCATTGCTGAATGTCATGAAGTAGATAAATATTAAAGCGTACATTATGTTAAACGGTAAACGGCGCAATCTAGGAGATATACGTGAGAGGTGGGACTTGTAATTAGTAGAACTAGGATTATACTGAGTCTTGAGCCCAGTTTCATGTCACTGAGTAATAGCCTCGTCATCGAACGTTTCTGGAAATTGTGCTAAAGTTCCAAATTACACAACAATGGTTTTCATGCTCGATGTTAAGTTCACAGATACTTCAAACAGGCTTATATATGTGTTTACTCAATATAACTCAAGGCACATTCATATACTATGAGTAATGTTAATAGTATCTAACACATACAGTAGCTAATGCTAAATCTTCCAGAGCATTGGCTTAAGTCCAACAACAGAAAATTGTTGGTCATTTTCTAGTTTTTCTAGTATTCTAGTAAACAATTTATAGTTTCATTCTCTCCAGTGAGGATTTCTTGCTTTTTCTATGAAGTAATAGTAAACTAAAACATCCTTAGGTTTGAGATTGGAATATGTGCTGCACTAACCAGCAATTTGAAGATGTAACGTTGGTTTTTAGTCTCTACATAAAACAATTCGTAAAGAAAATAATAAGCGAGTTACCAAAATTCAAAGGTTATCCAAACCTTTGAATTGAGAATAGTGTTGCCAACATGCTTGTCCTAAGAGCAATTTATTAAGGACTCTAGGCTCAAATAAGTCTCACAGCAGTAAGGTCCAATTCTAGTGGCTGATTTACTTCTCTGTGTGAGTCACAGGTGCACAGTTACTAAAGTGTATTTGAGGCCTTCTCTAACCAGGGTCCAGTAAATGTGTCCTTGGCTGAGACTGGACTTCCTTTTTCTGCTCATTCATCGAGCTTGATTTCCTTTTTGAGAATCAGCTAAATGACCGACAAGTTAAGACATGCAATAATTCCATCGTCAAACAATCCAATAACTCTTACTGGCAGTTTCAGATTAACTCTGGCCAGCATTTCATACATTGACTGGCAGATATTCGATAAACAGTGAAAGTCTGTCATAGCTTATGTAGATACAACAACTCGTGGTTACCAAAGTGAAGGAGAGACAACACAAGACCTCACGATGTATTGCTGAATTGTCACTCCTTCAATTTGGTTAATTGCCAATACGCTCTCAAATTTCCTGTCAGAGATGAATCACCTAACTCGCTCCAGTCTACTGATTTTGCACTGTTTGGAATGAAAAACGGAAAGCTTCACCTGAATCAATGTTGACATCTTGAATTTCAATCAAGAAATACCTGATAAATGTTAAATCATTTAATCAGCGTGACACGATTAAACATTTATAAGAGCAATCTATTGTACGTAGGGTCATTTAGTGACACTTCTACACAGAGGGACGCGGATAGAACAAATACCCCGTTAGCTATTCACAAATACCATTTCATATTCTCATTAGCTTCTTTCTGTACAGTCTATGGAAACACATGCTGAGATGGGCAAACAAACATCTGATTAACAACCCTTCAGTGGCTCTAGTACTCCATTTAAAAAGCAAGTAAAAGAAACATGTATTTATTTGACAAACATCATCATGCTGGTTATTTTATCTTCTGTGAAAACCTACTGAAGTAGGACCTTTTTAAAGCTCTACTACGATACTACTAAAAAGAATATTAATAATTCATAGTACCATTCATATTAGACAGTATAATAACTTTCTATTTATACAGTACCGTCAATTAAAGTCACAGACGTGTTCACTGACAGAAAAGTAAATACATAACAAACTGAAGAAATGGAACAGTGATGCAACACCTGCCATTTGTCGGATGATTTCTCCCAAAGCGGCGCCTTGAATGCATACGTTACTGAGCGCTGTCGGCCCAAGGGGGAACCCCAAACCATGAAAGTGTTTGTGCCGAGATCCGTCCTGAGAGAGATGCACGGATGCAGCAGATTTTATGCAAGATTGGAGTCGTGGTTGTCGGTCTTTTGGGAACCAGTCTGCTTTGCTTACTGAGATGAAAATAATTCTTATCCAAAAGTGCAATATCCAGAGTAAGAAGGACTTTGAGATGTTTCAGCTGTCATCCAAGACATCCTCACGGTCAAACTGAAGGATGAGTCTCCGGTTATTAACGATAACGTGGTCTGGATGGTTCGGGATTGTCACAGACAGACAGCGTTTGCTCACAATTGATGTCGTTTTTATGTCATCTGTCTTAAACTTCACAAAATACTTGGTGTGGAAAACTTCCTGTACAATCTTTCAAGTTATGACACATAGCACAGTGTTAAACAAGTATGTCCAAGGTAACCTGGCTTCCTGTTTATCTCTGGAAATGTTTGGCCTCCCGGAATTAAAGCATTTAGTTTGGCATTTCAAATATATACAGCATTTACAAGACCTCCACATCGAAGTTGCTTTTTATTTACAGCAGCATAAATTGTTGAGAGTTGCCAAGGATGTTCTTACCCATACACATTGATAGAGAACTGAATTTACAAGGTGTTTTTTACCACAAAACAAGACTTAGACTAAAGCCACTCTTGCAGCTTTGTAATGCGGCTAAATCACTTCGTTAATTAGAGCTAAATGCAAACATTAGTCAAAGTCAACTTTAATGTCAAATTTTTTTTGTGTTTGTACAGACAGAGAGATCGAAATAACGTTTCCAACAATCCCAAATACAAAATATGTATAAATATGTATATCCTATACATTCAACAGACACATTTACACATATGCACACATTAAGATGAAACACAACAATCAATATAATAACAGTCACTTCAATATCTGCTAACATGCTAACATGCTCACAAAGAAGATGTTGAACATGCTAATGCTTACCATGTTCACCATCTGAAGTTAGCTGGTATTTGGTCATAAACCAACGTTTTGGACAAATTGGATGTTTGGAAGTTGATGGCCCTTTAGATGAAAACTTAAAGGTGGGGTATGTCATTTTGGAGAAACCAGCTCGAGTGTGCTAGAATTTGAAAATACACAACCGGAAAAAATCTGCCCTTCCTTACAGAGCCCCTCCTCCAACACACACGAACGCGCACATGACCAATGAGGGCACGAGATAAGTTTGTGCACAGATGGAAGGCTGACAGGCAGGTAGGCCATCCAGTTATTTTAGCCGGGCCGGCTCAGATGATTGGTCGAGCTTTTTACAGCACCACGGCTTCCACAGATGACATTGTTTTATGGATTTGTTGTCAAAGCACTTCAGATATTCATTGCTTTCGGGATGTTAAGAGCATTCCATGGAATATAACAAAAAGTGTATCTCGAGCCGGTTTCTCAAACTTACCTACCCCACCTTTAAGGAAGAGCTTTTAGTTTCGATGCTCCACAGATCTGGAATAAACGTGCCAAACACCTGTCTGCCCAAACACTGAGTTATTTTAAAGAGGCCCTATTATGCTTGTTGGGGTTTTCCCTTCCCTGTAGTGCATTATGCAGATTAACATGTAAATGGTCTGCTAAGGCTCCTGGACTCCTTTGTTTACTTCCGTAACATAGTGACATCTCTCTGTCACAATCACACTTTTATTGACTAGCACTCCAACACATTGTACGTGATAGGTTAGGGGGCGGGACATGTCTAAGCGGTTGACCAATCACAACAGAGCCGGTCAGCTAACCAATCAGAGCAGACAGGGCTCTGGTTTCCAACAGAGGGTGAAAAGAGGTGCTGCTCAATTTACTCGCATGTGATATTAATGTCCGACGGGTTGTAAATTTCAGTATAGTCCTCATAATTCAATAACTGATAAGAGTTTGAAACAGGGATGTTAATTTCCAACCACCATTCACCATTCGTAATGTGTGGTGAAATTGACGATCTCTGGTTTCAATTTACATCCAGTACTCGCACTTTTTGTTTTTGTTTAGAAGTGTAATTAGGATAATTGGACTTTACTAGTCTTTATCGCTTTACAGCCCGCACCAATATCTAGAGAAAGTTACAACAAACAGTGAACGTTGCCTATCGAAAGAGCAGTGTACATAACAACGGCGACGTGAAGAAAAACAAGACGCACCGTGAAACGATAGGATACAGAATAGATGTGATCAATTTACCATGAATAATATAGATTATAAGTGATCAACTTCACACTACAGTCTGAACCGGACGTCCTACTAGCTTATACGACAAGTTTTCACTACTTTATATGAATATATGTTAAGACATAAAACTAATGACTAAGACAACTCGGGGTTTCTCAATATTATCCGTTTTGTTGCCTCCTACCGACCTCCTGCATGCGACACCCAAAAAACGACGCGCTACAGGACCTGCGAGACGTCGCCAGCTACCACAGCCCGTCGCCTCCTACGTCCCCTCGCTTGTGCTTACCGCTCCCGCAAACCGGCTGGTAGACAAGCACAGGAAGGACGTCCCGTTAGGACTTGTGTGGTGTCACATTAGGACAATTAGGACTACGTCTGCATTTGTCTCGTACTGTGTGTCTTGTGTGTTTTCCCGTCCCGTCGTACACTGACTCTTCCTTCGATTAGGTCACAAAACTGTCTCACCTCTCTTTTTGTTTACTTTCTCCTAGATAATTGGTTGTCGGAGCTGTAAAAGCGATTAAATACCTAGTAAAAGTCCAACTTACTAACGCATAAAATCAAAAGATGGACATGACACTGTGACAGAAGGTACGAAAATTACAAAGTGTTTCGAGAAATTAAACAGAGTAATG
>NW_011370912.1:50530-55481 GCF_000735185.1 Notothenia coriiceps | reverse complement strand
TATATCTATCTATCTATCTATCTATCTATCTATCTACCTACCTACCTATCTATCCATCTATCTACCTATCTATCTATCTATCCATCCATCTATCTATCCATCTATCCATCTATCCATCTATCTACCTATCTATCTATCATCTATCTATCTATCCATCTATCTACCTATCTATCTATCCATCTATCTATCCATTATCTACCTATCTATCTATCCATCTATCCATCTATCCATCTATCTATCTATCTATCTATCTATCTATCTATCTATCTATCTATCTATCCATCTATCTATCTATCTATCTATCTATCTATCTATCTATCTACCTATCTACCTCTCTATCTATCTATCTATCTATCTATCTATCTACCCATCTATCTATCTATCTACCTATCCATCTTAGTATCTACCTACGTACCTACCTACCTATCTTCCTAGTCTATATCTCCCTATCCATCTATCCATCTATCCCTACCTACCTACCTACCTACCTACCTACCTACCTCCCTATTCATCTTAGTATCTACCTACCTATCTATCTATCTATCCATCTATCTCCCTATCTATCTTACTACCTACCTACCTACCTACCTACCTACCCTACCCACCTATCCATCTATCCATCTATCTATCTATCTATCTATCTATCTATCTATCTATCTACACTATCCATCCATCCATCTATTTCCTACCTTCTGGTAGTAGGCGGGGTTTCCTGTCAGGTAGGTGAGGTGAACGAACTCCATGTGCAGAGTCCCAAACTCTGCCAGGATGCTGCTGCCGGCCGACGCCCAGCCCCAGTTACGCCCAACACCACTGCAGAGGAGGAGAGAAGAATAATGAAGGATTCAAATAAAATGAGTCTACAAGTCTAGGCTGACAGGGTTTCCGATGTAGATATAGAACATGTGATCAGTCAGGTTGTGACATTTTTGTTAATTTCCAGCGTTTAGGGGGTTATATATTTTTTTGATCCACTGGAACTATAGTAAAAGAAAACGACTGAATGACTAAGACTCATTTTGAGTAATAATTCACCGTCTGATAATGCTTTTGATTATGCAGTTCTAAAAATAAAATATATAATACAAGTGAAATTGGGAAAATAGATCAAGCAGAGCACTTTTACAAGCTGTAGGTTAGCAGGGGGACTACAGGTTTCTATACGTTTGATTTAACACTTCTTTAAAACTGTTTGTACTGCATGTTATAAGAACAAATTCACCCTGAAAATGAAGGCCCAGCTCAAACGCACACACAGACATGTTCAGTTGTTGGAATGGATTCAACTCATTGTCAGGTGGAAGTGAAGCCACGTTGGGAATAACACGCGGGCAGCACATTATGTAACAATAATAATGATAACCGTGTAAGTACAGTTTGTTCAATCCCACACAGCCCTGTGAAGAGGTCTCATCAGAATACAAAGGTTAAAACGCATGAGTGTAGGCGGACTGGATTTGAAAACCAAAATGATATAAGAAGATTAGTAGAAATGGGCAGTGGAGAAAGATTAGAACAATGTTGAAGTACTTTATTTAGTGTAGTATTTCCATTGTATGCTACTTCTACTCCAATACTTTATTTCCTGCACATGCACATAGGAGTTAATACTTCATAATTTTTTTTATATCTACGTTAACAGTTGAACCTTATTATATTGTTTGTCTTATAATATCTGTGTGTTTTATGTCCTTTCCTGTTTTTCCTTGCCTCTTTTTGCTGTTATGAAACCTGCATGTCTCTACAGGGATTAATAAAGGTTATCTTATCTTATCTTATATCTCTCTTAAAAACCACCATTCTTCTTTTTATTCCACTACATTTAAATTGCTTTCTTAGTCTATATCAATACAAGGTGACATAATATTGTGTTCACA
This sequence comes from Notothenia coriiceps, assembly GCF_000735185.1. Lineage (NCBI taxonomy): Eukaryota > Metazoa > Chordata > Actinopteri > Perciformes > Nototheniidae > Notothenia > Notothenia coriiceps. Next base: position 53,604 of record NW_011370912.1, on the reverse strand, counting down.
GCTAGTTTTCACGGGCCAAAAGTGGCAAACGAGACATTTTTCAGTATATTGAAAAAACTCCAGGAAAAGAGCAATAAAGAAAAAAGGGTCAAATGACCAAATGTATCAATCAAGCCACACCAGTTTGATCCGGCTGCTCGGTGGGCTGTCAGTGATTTTGAGCGACACTATATATATTATTATGATATTTGTGTCAGGCTCTGGATGAAGAGGAGGGGTTTCTGTGTCACTGACCTCTTCAGGTTGACCATGGCCCAGGGGATCCCGGTGGGGGTGTTGAAGGCCGGGAGCAGCTTCTCCGCTAGCTGCACCGCCTTCAGCTTGAACATCTGCAGAGAGAAAAGAAAGGGTTAAAATCAACATCGGTTAACTTTCCTTTTTATCGCTTGAAATCCTCACGGTCCATCAACCTTGCCTGCTTATTATTCCTCTCACAGCTGACAGGTACAAGCATAAAACAACTGCCAAGGACCAAAACAAATGCAGGATGGAGGCAAATAAGACATCTGGAGACAAAGGATTGCTAAATGATGGCCACAGTGTCAAAGCTGAATAGATTTATGGCTAATATATGCAGAACCGCTCCTTAAACAGCGCTGCAGTTATACGAAATGTTGCCATTAAGAAGGAAAGCAGGAGGTCGCAGTGATTCAGCAAGTTTAGAAGCCAGAGTTCACAGTTTTTATTATCAGAACTGTCGTCTCAATCCAGAAGGAAGCAGCGACATGTGTTCGTTTTGAGTTTACACCAGTTCTCCTCTCGTCTGACAGATGAGGCTCTGAAGGATCTGATGTTTACTCTCAGCACGCCAATCAAAGAGATAAAAGGAAGCTAAGGTTATTCTGCGGCTGAACAGCATACAAGAATCTGTGTCAAGCTAAAAATACAAGTGTGTATGATGGCAGGCTGTAGACAGCAAATATACAAAAGGGACAACTTACGTTTTAAGCTCAATTTAAAACCTGCACAGCTCTCCACTTTATATTCTAGTATTTGTCATATTTTTACTTAGTGTTATGTGTATTTATATTTGTGTAAAAATGTATAATAGTTGTTATTGTTTTTAAATACAATTGTTTTTGCCCCTTTTCCACAAACTATTCCTCTAACTTGTTGTTTATGTATGCACCATTCAAACCAAAACAAATGCCTTGTTCGTGGCAAATAAACAGGATTCTGATTAAAAGATTTGTATTCATCTATTAGTTTATTTGGTCACATATTTATCAGAGAACGTACATATAACCCTAATTTCTCACACACAGAGATATGCATTTCAGTCCATTGTTACCATTTCTCCGCCTGATGTGAATGAATTGTCTAACAACACAGGAGCAGGAGCGCCTGCAGAGAGTGTAATAAACCCCACAACAACATAACAAAAGGTGACAGATTTATGCCCAAACCAAACAGAAATGTTTCATTATTCTCAGCATGAATTGCAAAAACGAAATGAATGTAAAGTAGACATTCGCAACGGGACTTTAAGTTTAAGAGCCACTTTCTTGTTATTGACAGATGAAAACATCACCTTCCAGAATAAAGCAATTTAAAAAAGTGGCAGCGACAGACAGCAATAAAATAGAAAAGGACAAACTGACATAAAAATAAAAATAATTATAAGCTGCTTTAGTGTTTCTCGTTTGCTCCATTATTGTTATAGTATGAAACGTAGGTGTCAATTTTGGCATCATTACAAATCAAATATGAAAAGAAATCAACGAAAAACGTCTATTTGATAATGAGTGTTGTTGCAAAAAGTTACATTTAAATGCAATATTACTGTACAGCAATAAACAGTCATTTGCTCTCTTCCTAAATAGCTTGAGGGACCATGGCAGTTTACATAGTGTTATAAAACGGACATGTCAAATCAAGCAATCTGATTGGTTATTAGCCGTGATATACTGAGCGTATACCACGGGTAGAATTGTAGTTACTTTTCACAACAAGTCAGTATCCCTCCGCGTCTGAGAAAAACAGTATACCGTTGGGCTGAAAAGCAAACAAGAAAGCAGCGGAGAAGTAACGGGGCAGAAACCCTCCTTTTTACGCAGCGGTCCAGGACATCAAACGGCAAAAGATATTCAGTGTGCAGTTCCTTTGGCATTAGGGCAGGGATATCTAGATACTCTCCAAGCTTTAACATAATGAATTGTGCTACTTTTAAAGCAAGCAACGATGTTTTCAAATCTGTAATCAAAGAGGTCCGCAAAAACGCTATCGACCAATCAGATTGCTTGATTTGACTTGTCAGTTTTATAAATATATTTACATTTCTTCCGTTACGAAACAAACTTATAAGATGGAAACATTTAAGATTAACTTCGACCTCCGGGGGGGTCTTACTATAGTATTGAGGAGTGGATTGAGGAGTGCCTATCTCCAGAAAAAAAGCACCTAAACTACGACATGCAGAGCTACGTGAAGAGCAGGTAGGACCAACTGGAAAAGTACCACAATTCAAAAGCTTTCTGATGCGGGTCTTGAAACAAAGCAGAGAAATTATGACCGTTAGTGGCCACAGGTGCGAAAGCTCTCTCCAGAGCTACTGGAAGCCCAATCTCGGGGACCGGAGAAAGTGGAGCAATATTCTCGCCACGTCAAGCAACAGCCTAGAACAACCTCAACCTCAAGTACCCTCGTAAGCCATGCTACTGATGCTGGACAGTTTTTCAGTGGATGCACAATAAACGGCAACATACACATTAATATAAATAAATAGCCACATAATGGATCAACGCTCTCTGTCTAATATGTTCGCTAGCTGTTAGTGTTGTTGCATGCAACAACACTATGTTTCGTGCAGGCAACGGAGGGACTATTTTATTTTGAACATCATTATTTACTAATAAAAACTATTTAAATTAGAGTGTGTATTTTTCTTTCATATTGCCACACTTGGTAACCGTTTTATAAAAGCAATAGCTCACTTCAGGCCGTGATATATGCTCATTATATCAAAGCTAAGGGGGTTGTCGACCCGACTGTCGTGAGCTATTGCTTAAACATAGGGTGTATTATGAATCAGGAGTAGGACCTAATGCTTTGCTCATTAGTCTCCAGCATTTGAT
>NW_011370912.1:45270-50490 GCF_000735185.1 Notothenia coriiceps | reverse complement strand
TGGGGAAATTGTTTCTCTGCATTTGACCCATCCTAGTGTTAGGAGCAGTGTGCTGCCATTTTGAACGGCGCCCGGGGAGCAGTGTAGGGAACGGTGCCTTGCTCAGGGACACCTCGGTAGCACTTGGTCTTGCCGGGACTTGAACTGGTGACCTTCCAGTTGCCAAGCCAAGTCCCTATCGACTTCGCCACCACCGCCCATTGTATTCATTTGTATTCATTAAGCACCATGCGTGAAGGAAGCAGCCCAAAGTGCTTAACTGAACCAGATGAAATGCACAGAAACATAACAATACAATGAACATAAGTAAAAAAAGTTACAAACCAAAAAGAGTTTGATCACAATACAACAAAACATGAAGAATGAAACCAGTAAAATTAACCCAAATTAAAAAAAAAATAGGTCTTTAATTTATGTACGTCGTGATTAATTTGCCCATTCTTTACCAATTGCACTTTTTTCTTGCAATATGCATCGTTTTCCCCTCCAGAATCATTCTCTAGTCAGGATTCATTCCATTGCACTCAGCATTTATCCTGTTTGTGTTAATACAATATAAGTGGATAGAAACTCAGCTATTGTCTTTCTGATCCGCTCTAATCCTTCTTACTAATATATCTCATGTTCTGCATAGCCTCCTCATATGCAGGCCTACATCTGTTTGTCTGCATTGTTCTCTCCCCCTTCCTCCTCCTCTTCCTCCCCCTCTTCCTCCTCCTCCTCTTGTCTGCACCTGTTTCTCTCCCATGTTAACCTCCACAGTATTCTGCTAACACCACCATGTGTTATTGTTCCCTCTCTTACTCTGCGAGACGGTGCGAGTTCTCCATATATCAGTTGTTTGCATAAAGCTGCTCAGCCCTGACAGATTGTGTTGATGAATCCGCCTCCGTCTGCTTTTCTCTGCGGCGCTGCTTTGCCTGAAAGCTGTCTGCGAGTTGTATTACTCCCCATGTGTGCGTTTATCCCACAACTGTCCTTCACAAGTCACACACACATCCACCTGAGACACTGACAGCCTCTGGAGCTGTTTGCTTGTCAGTTTTTCTTCTTGACTTTTCTGACAACCTAGATCTAAATGTCGGGAGCCATGCAGTTTTAAAGTGGGAGCAACTCTTTGATACCCTATCCACTAGCACTGGTATTTAAAATGCAGTCAGCCTTTTTTAGACGGTCAAACTTGTTTTATAATTAAGCAATAGCTCACGACAGGCCGTGGTATATGCTCATTATATCACAGGTAAGGGGCGTGGTTCGGCCCCACGCGAAGAAAAATACACACTCCAATTTAAATAGTTTTTATTAGTAAATAATGATGTTCAAAATAAAATAGTCCCTCCGTTGCCTTCTGCACGAAACATAGTGCGAAGTGGTTGCTATGCAACAACACTAACGGCAAGCGAACATATTAGACAGAGAGCGTTGATCCATTATTTGGCTGTTTATTTATATTAATGTGTATGTTGCCGTTTATTGTGCATCCACTGAAAAACTGTCCAGCATCAGTAGCATGGCTTACGTGGTCACTTGTATAGGTTGAGGTTGTACTCAGCTGTTGCTTGGCGTGGCGAGAATATTGCTCCACTTTCTCCGGTCCCCGAGATTGGGCTTCCAGTAGCTCTGGAGAGAGCTTTCGCACCTGTGGCCACTAACAGTCATAATTTCTCTGCTTTGTTTCAAGACCCGCATCAGAAAGCTTTTGAATGGTGGTACTTTTCCAGTTGGTCTACCTGCTCTTCACGTAGCTCTGCATGCCGTAGTTAGGTGCTTTTTTTGACTGGAGATAGGCACTCCTCAATCCACTCCTCCATAGTAAGACCCCCCCGGAGGTCGAAATTAATCTTAAATGTTTCCATCTTATGCTTTGTAAATTTGTTTCGTAACGGAAGAAATGTAAATATATTTATAAAACTGACAAGTCAAATCAAGCAATCTGATTGGTCGATAGAGTTTTTGCGGACCTCTTTGATTACAGATTTGAAAACATCGTTGCTTGACTTTAAAAAGTAACACAATTCATTATAGTCAAACCTTTGGAAAGTATCTAGATATCCCGTGTCCCTAATGACCCAAAAGGAACTGACACACTGAATATGTTTTGCCGTTTGATGTNTTGACAAAAAATCCATAAAAAATATCATCTGTGGAAGCCGTGGTACTGTAGTCATCCAGTTATTTTAGTCTGGCCGGCTCAGATGATTGGTCGTGCTTTTTACAGTACCACGGCTTCCACAGATGATATTTTTTATGGATTTTTTGTCAAAGCACTTCAGATATTCATTGCTATCGGGATGTTAAGAGCATTCCATGGAATATAACAAAAAGTGTATCTCGAGCCGGTTTCTCAAACTTACCTACCCCACCTTTAAATTTCAATTTTTTGTTTCTCGACACCAAACTTAGTATACAGCATCGGTGGAGGGTCACACACATCACCCTAGGAAATGAGCATGTTCAGTCGATAAATATGGCCGCCATTAATCAAAACGTATTTGCAAAAAGGCGGGGCTTAGAAACAAATGATCATAACTCATCAACAATGTATCCATTGATGGGTTCAGTCTGTATTGGGGAATAGGCACACCAAAGCATTTTCATTTTGGAATATAGGGGGTGCCAAAAACACCACCAATTTATAACTCAACCACAGATGGACAAAATAATTGTAATTTTTGTAGACATACTCTGGTCCGGGGGTATTGTCATATGAAAATAAATGCCTTATGCAAATGTGAGGGTGTCAAGTTCAAAGGATTCACGGATACATATACACTTAAGGAGATGAGACAGAGGATATACAGATTCTGAAAAACTTTGAAGCGTCACTCTCAAAGCTATAGCAGCAGTTTAATACAGACACTTTCGGGATTATATATATTTAAAACCTTACTATTATTTGACACATCCAGTGACAGTGTACTCACTTCAAAAAAGTCTGACAACATAAATGTGTAATTCTGCCTCTTCAACGCAGCCGTTTCCTTAATGTAAGCACTTGCTTGTCGCCACGTGTCAAGCCGACTAACTGGCTGTAGTTGTGTCTCCCCAACATGTCTCACCAGCTTTAATTAAATACTGAATGTAAATTGTAAATGACATGAAGCAGAAATGACAGGTTTCAGTGCCAGAATAGTGTTGCTTCACATCTAACTTCACTCAGTGAGCTGTTAATTTCCCTGGGCAGAACTCCAAAATGTAATCAATATGTCAGGAATACCGTGTTCCCGCTCTCCTTCTACTCGCCTCACTTTGTTCTCATTAAAGACGATCCATTCTGTTCCTTCTCTTCCTTTCACTTGGTTAATTTCTCCTGTTCTCACTTCACATAGCTGCAAGTACACGATCATTTAAAGCTCAAAGGAACGTTTTGATTCTTCTCTCAGCTGGATGCTTGTAAATCAATAAACCAGGAACACATTTCTTTATTAAATATTGAGAAAATAAACAAATCTCAACGCCCGAAGGTTGAAATGTTTCCACTGCAACTTCGATTAACTGACTTCAACATTGACATAGTAAGGTATTTGACTAGATGAAATAAGCTTAATTTAAATTGTCTATCATCACAAGCAACACGGAAATGCGCACGGACTATCTTAGGCATTAAACTGTAGGACTTGTATTTCAACAATAACGTAAAGCGGCCATTACGTGTCTTAATGACAGCTGACTCAAATGTGCTGATGCAGTTTTATGATCCTGACTGTACTCACGTTGTCCCCAGCGCCCCGTCCGAGGGTTCAGGTAGTTTGGATACAGTCCGTTGGGTCGGTCCATTTTGGCGAGCAGCTTCCTGATGTGCATCACCTGAGACGGAAACCAGACACAAGAGTTTTAATCCGAATAGAAAATAATCCCTGTGTGAAAAAAGTGATATCACAGTCGTCATCTTCTCACAACAGATAGGTCTATTTCCTACCTCGGCTGTTAATTAAGGTCTGAATCTCCACTACTTTTCTTTTCCCTCTCCTTTTGCTAAAGTTGAGGCTGGAAATGGTTATCTGATGATATAATAATAATAATAATAATAATAATAATAATAATAATAAGTCAATGGGTATAAACGAGCTCTAATATTATTATAACTGTAGAACAAATCTCCTCTGGCCGGAAGAGAACTCTCTGCTCCAGAGCTTCTCTTGATAACTGGACTTAAACTCCCACGATACACTTTATATTTATATTCAACTTAATACTGAATAATCAATTTCTTGCACAATAATATCCTGCATTATATTTGCTACTGGAAATTTGTATTTCCACATGTATATTTTCCGCATGTATTTGTTTTGACTTTTTAAAGCTACTTTATAATTCAGAAATATGTTGGACTGTTTATTTCTACTGTCTTAATTTCTCTTATGTACATTGCCTTCCTTATATGCTGCTGCGACGCAAACATTTCCCAAATTGGGAAATTGCCTGTCTGCCTACCTATCTATCTATCTACCCATCTATCTATCTATCTATCTATCTACCCATCTATCTATCTATCTATCTATCTATCTATCTATCTATCCATCTATCTATCTACCCATCTATCTACCCATCTATCTATCTACCCATCTATCTATCTATCTATCTATCTATCTATCTATCTATCTATCTATCTATCTATCTATCTATCTATCTATCTATCTACCCATCTATCTACCCATCTATCTATCTATCTATCTATTTACCTCCCTCCCTCCCTATCTATCTATCTATCTATCTATCTATCTATCTATCTATCTATCTATCTATCTATCTATCTATCTATCTATCTATCTATCTATCTATCTATCTATCTATCTATCTATCTACCTATCTATCTACCTATCTATCTATCTACCCATCTATCTATCTATCTATCTACCCATCTACCCATCTATCTACCCATCTATCTATCTACCCATCTATCTATCTATCTCCCTATCTATCTTAGTATCTACCTACCTACCTATCTTCCTATCTATCTACCCATCTATCTACCCATCTATCTATCCATCTATCTACCTATCTATCTATCCATCTATCTATCTATCTATCTATTTACCTCCCTCCCTCCCTATCTATCTATCTATCTATCTATCTATCTATCTATCTATCTTACTATCTATCTACCTACCTACCTACCTACCTACCTACCTACCTACCTACCTACCTACCTACCTACCTACCTACCTACCTACCTATCTATCTATCTCCCTATCTCCCTATCTATCTATCTATCTATCT
>NW_011370912.1:33277-45230 GCF_000735185.1 Notothenia coriiceps | reverse complement strand
CCTATTATCAGGGGTGCACATAACTGGTACGCAGGTACGCATGCGCAGCAACAATCGGAAATGCGTACCGTCACTTGTGTCACAAAGCGCATTTGTGTACCGACGTACTTGTGAAGCTTTTCCAGAAGACGGTTAGATCACCGGACGACAGAGTCGGTCTCCGTGTGCAGAAAGGGCTGCTGTTAACGTCGGTCTGTACAACGGAATTGTGCCAAAACTACGCCAACCGGCTGCGGAGGGAGACTCTCCCCCTTCACTGGAGAGCTGCGCTAAAACAGCTGATCACAACTTTCACTCTGTGGTCATGAAGTACTCCACTAGCGCCCCCCCGTCGACTTTCCTGAAGTACTCCCCCGTTGATGGAAATCAGCACGTAATGAATTAAGACCCCACGGTTTGATGATTGATAGGTGTGCGGGCTGTCTTTCATTTTGACCACAGAACAATGTTATAATAAACATAAAAACTGTAGGTTAAATGGATATATCCGTCTTCTTTCATTTATCTTTCCATTGCCACAACAATATACATAAAGAAATGGCATATTTCGGACATAGTTCGAATGGTGATTAATCATGAATAATTCATTTTTAAGCTGTGATTAATCTGATAAAAAATGTTAGTCGTTTGACAGCCCTAATTTAAATGTGTTTAGATTGCAATCAGAAAAAATGTGCACATGTAACGTTCAGGTGTAAATGCACCCAAACGGCAACTACCTACTTCTGGAGGTAGTCAGGGATGCATTGTGACTGCATTGAACATTGAAAAAGGTAGGGTTGGGCAATATATTAATATTATACAAGTATCGTGTTATGAGACTAGTTATCATATTATTGCATTATTGTCATTCCCTGGTTTTAAAGGAGAGAGATATCATAGCCCTTATAATAACATTTCTGATATTTATTTATCAAAAAGGTTATGTGAAAGCAGCAATTATTAATTTTTCATCATTTTTTAAATACGATATTAAGGTATTTGGTTGGTTTTCAATCCACATACTACAACTAATATGTCCGAGTGCAAGCATGCAGTTCTTTTTTTATAACACCGGTCGCAGTCTACCTTAAATATGAGCTGGGCAAAACATAAGCCTTTAGCATCTACATCCGGCTAAAATATACACGAAGCAATCACATTTACAATAGCCAGAAACAAAGGTAATCCATTGAGTGGTTTGTAACATCTAAACATTTACTAGCCATTTAGCCAGAGGATAAAAAAAGTTAATGACATAGTTTGTCTTCCGGAGAGCGCTGACAAGCTAAATAAGTAGTGTTCAAAAACATTGTTAAATATCTGCAAAAACATCAAATATAATTTACAGTATTTACCAAAATCTAGTGTAATTGTACTAAAAGTACTCTTTCATTTCTCTAACTCTTATTTCTTCTGTGCTTCTCTCCCTCCACTTCTCTGCAGGCCATTTCCACTTAAGCCCTTTTCCTTTATTCACCCATTTGCAGTGTCATATCTCTCGTCCAACACTCTCCCCAGCCCATTTCTCTTTTCCTATTAATCTTCTCTGCATTCTCTCCCTCTTTCAGGATTAGTAACGCCCCAAGGCCGCTGGGGTGTTTAGTTTCGGTGGGCTAAATTCCCAGACAGCAGATTTTAAATGGGAAGAGTGATGAGGAGGGTCAGAGGGGGACACGGGCCGGTGTTGAGGCCCTTATGTGGGAGAATGACGTTAACATGGCTGGGGTAAGAGAAACGACTCCTTGTGGGAATAGCCGTGCAAAAAATGTTGTGCGATTGGTCTTGTTACGAGCCTTGGATGAAATCTCCTGCCAAATGACACATCAGTGTTTCGTTCCCAGGGACAAGGAGAGCTGTAATCCGCCACTCAAACACGTCCTGAACTCAGCCAATGATCCAGTTATTACACACGAGGATATTATTTGTACGCTGAGAGCAGCTGTCTGCAAGAGACTCAAATCGCAGCTCGGAGAGATATGAGAGTCTAGACAGAAGCAAACAGAAAAGAGTCTGTACAAAAAGTCACAGAGAAATTCCAAAACACACAAACACCTACCCACACACAAGTAGCAAATGCTCAACTGTATTCTGCATTGACTAGAAAAATGTGTCTTCTTTTGACACACTATGTTATGCATAGAGGTCCTGAAATCATGAAACAATCCAACCAGAAGTGTTTTCATTTTGTATTTAAGGGGCCCTGTAATGCTCATTCTTAGGTTCATATTTGTATGTAGTGTCTCTACTGTGACATGTCTCCATGCTTTAATGTTCAAAAAGGGCTTTATTCGTCTCATACTGTCTGTGCTGCAGCACCTCTTTTCACCCTCTGTCTGAAACCAGAGCCCAGTCTGCTCTGATTGGACTCTTTTGTGATTTGTACACATTCCATTTCATACATGAAATACACTCCCCAGAATTTACACAATCCTACACACAGTGTCTGATGTAGGTGGTGGGTTACTGTTGACATGTAATGGAGTCTCCTAAAGGGATTAAGGGGACTGTGAAATGTGCTGAACGCTTGGTAAGACGGACCCCGAGGGCCAACATGAGCAATAGGATTAAGTCACCCGTTGAGAGTGTGTGTGTGTGTGTGTGTGTGTGTGTGTGTGTGTGTGGTTACTGTACGTCATGTCCTTACTCATGCCACTTCACCATCAGCTGATCCATTTGCTCATATTGATTGTTCTTAACAGGCAGGATGATAAGCTGCCATGGAGACTGCCAGCAAATTAACTCAATGTGTAACACACACACACACACACACACACACACACACACACACACACACACACACACACACACACACACACACACACACACACACACACACACACCCCTTAGCGTCTGAGTAGATGTGTCGTTGTTCTGCTGAAGTGCTTTTACTGCATTAGTCCTCTACCCTCTTTTCCCCTGAGGACCGCTGGAAATAGAACAAAGCTGAATCTTTTTCCATACAAGGAAAAATTAAGTAACTTTTGAATATGGGACATCCGTAGAGGTAAAAAGCAGCTCGTCTAAAACAGATGACATGGTGTTAAATTGAAGTTTAATATCAGTGTCCATTTCTTCTAGAGGAAGTCCAGCAACCGATAAGTAGCACTTCTTATATGAAGCGTCTGAATCGGCATGCGTTATTCACACAGAAAATCCTTTGCTTCATTTTCTAATTCATATCATTCTTGTATTTCCCTCATTACCTTAATTCTCTTTTTCTTGTATTAAATGCATGGTCCATTTCCCCACATCTTCCTGCTTGTCATCTCCATTAGAGGAATCTCTCACTCTTCTTCTGTCCTCTTCCCTTTCTGTGTCTCCTCCACACCTCTCTGAATTAATCTCATTTGGACTGTCTTCTAACCTTGTCATCTTTCTAACTCTGCTCCGAATATGACTTTGGCAATGTGTCTGAATCACCCCATTACATTTTAAAAAGAAGATGGATACTGTGTAATGTCCCCTGGGTTTGTATGGGCACTGTAAGCCAAGTGTTTGCAGATAGGATTCATAAAGCTGTGATGAAATTAAAATGTCTCGCCCGTTTCTTACACCATCTCGGTTTCCCTTCGCGCTCTCTGTGTGTGTGTGTGTGTGTGTGTGTGTGTGTGTGTGTGTGTGTGTGTGTGTGTGTGAGTGCGTGTGTGTTTGCCTTCTGTCACAGCAGCAGACGAGCATGTCATCACAGCAATATCGGCGAAGGGGAAAAGGACTCCCAGGGGATGACGACTGTTTTTAGAAACAACTGGGGTGTACTCGATATTCGCTGCTCCATTCCTGACAATAAGGTGAAAACATTAAGCTTTGCACACGCTGCAGTCTGGTATACTAAAAGTCGAGGCAAATCGTATTCATGCTGTCAACGGTGGGATACATCAATACAGATTTGTTAATTTTTCACATCTTCTCTGCAACAGCAAGCAGAGCCAGTGAGGTTTTACCCAGAAAACTCTCATTATACTAAAAGGAGGATGTCCTAAAAAGCTGCAGGCGATCGAGAGCAAGTCCTGCTTCCCCCGAGTGATAACACACACACACCTTTTCTATTTTTGTGCTACAGCTTCCCTCTATGTTACAAAATAGCGAAGAGAGCCTATTTACCAATTTTGTCGACATTTAAACATACCTCACTTACAAACAGTGAATACCTTTTGCTTTCCTTAGAGCTGCAGGATTTGTAATAAAACCCTAATTGAAACTATTTTGAGGGATATTGCAATTTTGAAATGATTTGCAATATTAATGGGAATGACCATTTTTGAAACAGTTTTCGCATTATCATTGAAAATTATAAATAAATGATCATGGTGAAATGGTTTGAAGATGATCTGTAACATTCAAGGATTTTTTAATAAGGTCTGTAGTAGGGCTGTACTCGAATATCCGAATATTCGTTCGTTGGATTACTATTCGGGTTTCAATTTCGTTATTCGGATATTCTTTTTTTTCGGTTTTTTTTCGTTTTTTTCTGTTGAATTTATTGAAATCTCCAATATCAACGTACAGTAAGAGCTTGTGCCTCTTCATGGGGTGCTAACACTTAACCATAAACGTTATTGTTTACTTTCTCTGTCTTCATATGTAGATATGACTTTTCTCCGTTAAGCTCTGTCACGTTGTTTCCATAGCAACAACAACTTCCTGTCAACAGCGCTAACTCTCCTTCAAAATAAAAGCATGTCCATAAAAAATAGGAAGCCAAGCCAAATTACACTTAAGACATCATACAACTGCAACGAAAGTAACAAACACAATGCAATATCCTTTTCAATTTCAAAGAACACAAATTGGGTTGTATACATTAGCGAATAACTATAACAACAATACTGTAGAATAACAAAATGAATGTTGTGAATAAACCGAAATACACGCGTTGAAGCATATCCGAATATTCCGCTGCTACCGAATATCCGGAGACCGAAAAATGGTATTCGGGACAGCCCTAGTCCGTAGAAGACCGGACTCACTCACGCAAAACTTCTTTCAGATATTTAGCCTTTACCAAAATTGCACTTACTGCGATCTGGATATTGTCCCAGTCTATACTGTGGTTTCAATTAAACTTACTCACAAGTAAGTGCCTGATCCAAAGTGGAAATCCTCAAGTTGCTTCCAAGACCTGGTGATCATTTCATAATTATTCTGCATCTCGTTGCCTTCCCCAGAGAAAGTCTTGGCGCATTTCTCATCGTACAAGTTTGGACTTTCTCAAAAAGAACGTGTCTGTTGCATCTCTAAAGACGGGCCTAAATCCCAGTGATAGCGATGGCAGCCAATCCTCTCTCTTCCCTTTTATCCCACGTGTGTCTCCCTGCGTCCTGCTGGGCATTCAGAGGCGCTGCGATGCCCTGAGTGTGTTTGACGGGTTCAGTGTTTAACAAAAGATGAGAGGGGAATCAAATGCTCCTTGGCGAGATCAAACAGACCACCAGTGTAAACAGTGCAGTCTGCAGTCATATTATCAGTCCCTGGACAACAGCTTAGCTCTCCATCACAGCGCAGACGGTGAGAGGGAAAGATAGAGTGTGGGGAAGGGAAAGAGATAGCGTCAGGATGAAGAAGACTGGCAATAATCAGAAAATTGCAACAAGAGACAAATACTGGATGTGTGTGTAAAGAAGTTCCAATTATTATTTTCTTTCTCCAACACCTTTTGTCTTCTTTTATGTCTCTCTGGTTCTTTGACTTTATTGTCCCGTTATTTCTCCTCCTATTTCCTCTAGAAAGTTCCCCTGTAATTACGTCTGGTTATCCTTACCCTTCACCATTATTATCTCTGTCCGCTGTCTTTCTAACACCCTCTTCATTTGCTGTTCCCTTTCTGTCATTCTCCTTTCCCTTATCTCCTCCAGTCCCTCCCTGTGTCTGCCTCAGTGTGGCTGTGCTGTAGCGTTTGTGCCTGTGGAGTCTGCAGCGCCTCTTTTAGATGCTGTCATCTCATTATCCCACATTACAGCGCTCAGCTTGCTCCCCTGACCTTCTCCCGTCTCTGCGCAATCTGCTGTTCCTCGCTTAAAATCATCCCCATGGTTTCAGTCGCTGGTTTTTTTTCCTTCTGCTGAAGGAACAAGGAGAAAAAGTCTTGCACCGCTTTTTTTTTCTCCTCACATGCATAATGTATGTAACCATGAAAAGAAAACTTTAAACAAGGGGTGTGCAAACGTTGGGTCACATGGGGGAAGAGGTATGAATCCAAGGCACACTAAATGTTGTAATTTAACATTACAAATAAGCCCTGATAGGATCAGTGAAGCTGCTCTCTCTGTAGAGGAGTTTGTTACAGGTCAGCTGTTAGAAATTTGGTGAATAATTCAAATACACAATGTTCAATGCTGGTTCAGTGTCATAAGAAAAACATATTCATATATTTGTTTTTAAGAAGGGACAATGCATATTTATCATGAGCACTTGAGTTCTCGATGGAGAGTGAGTGAGAGAAACTCCGTCTGGAGGTCATTTTGAGATTTTAGCCTTTACATGCTAAAAAAACATATAACACACTACAAGGAAGGGAAAACCCTAAAAAGCATGATGGCCCCTTTAAGAGACAACACACAAGAGCAAAGGGACAGACAGAAACACATGATGAAAACCACAGAAGGCAAGCGAAGGCAACAAAAACATGAGCACAATTGAAGCATGATTGCAGCACATAAAAAGCCAACCCAGTCTCACGGCATGTCGTGTAGTCACGAAATTGATTCGTGTTCACCAACGCGATTTTTGAATTTCTTTCGTGTCACACAGAACGATTTGAAAAGCAATGTATTTCTATTGGTAGTATGTTGCGTGCCTGCACCACGTCTTTTTTTCCAGTCGGGTCTTGGAATACCGGAAGCTGTGGTTCATAAAAACATGTCCTTACTCTATATCTTACCCTAAGCCTAACCCTATCCTTTTATTTTAAATTGTTTAATGTCGGAGTTCTTCTGCCGTCCGCGAGGAAAAGAAGGGGCTCAGAGCCTCAGAATACTGAAATCTATATTTTTTGTCATCTTTTTTTCCTTCTAATTTGTTATTATTTGGTGCAGGCACGAAACATACTACCAATAGAAATACATTGCTTCTAAAATCGTTCTGTGTCAGAATACTGAAATCTGTATTTTTTTTAAATCTGTTTTTCCTTCTAATTTGTTATTGCTTTTGAAATCGTTCTGTGTGACACGGAAACAATGGCGAAATCGTGTTGGTGAACACGAATCAATAGATTAATTTCGTGACTGTGTTGAAAAAGCACATATGCCTCATTAAAAGCGCTTATATGCAAACCCATTAGCGTGTGACAAAAGCACATACCTAAGCACAGATGAAAGCTAATAGGCATAGATCATCTGAAACATAATGATGTAAGCCCTACTCCAGTTTATGACAGCGTGTTGATGATTTCCTTACATATGCTGAGCCAAATGAACTGAGCATCCTTTTGCTGTACTGCCTCATCTGGGAAAATATGGACTTTCTTTGGCAAAGAAAGTGCTTATATGTGCAAGCTAAAGCTATGATAGCAAAAATGTCAAATATAACAACTCACAGGTATGTTGTAATGTGGTGAAACTCAAAGGTTTGTTTGTGCTAAGCTAGGCTAAACATGTTCATTACGGACTTCCTTTATGTATCATCTTTTTACACGACTGTATTAAAGACAGTAAGGAAGCACATTTCCTAAAATACTGCAGAGGTAGTTTCCTAGTCGCAGGTCTCAGAGGGAGACTCGTACCAGTGTTTCTCCCACAGCAGAGTGACATATCTGCAGTATATATACACACTATAATAATCTACCTAATTGACACTGTTGGTCAGCATACCTGGCGAATAAAGGACACTCTGCTCCAGCATACATTCCCCTGAGCTTCATCATCACATTTGTTGTGACAACCATAGAATAATGTGTTTCTGGCTGAGAGGGAAACACAGACCAAACGTGGATATACTGTGAATGAAGCTGCTACGTTTCTGTAAGTACAAAGGTGAAGGTGAACACACTAATGAGCTGCAGGTACTGGCAGAACAAACTCAGAAAGAAAGAAAAGCACACACACTTAAATAGCTACCAGGAGAGAATACAGACAAAACATTTGTACTTGATCAAAATGGTTTTTTGTCTTTCTAGCTGCCAGTAAAATAAGCTGATGACTTGGATGCATCTGGCACCTTATCCTCGAGCTCTACTTCATGCTGCTTTAAAAGTAAATAGAGCTGGCTCAAATAAATACTGTTTTTAAAGCACATTGAATTTGTGCTGAAATATAGTTTATACATAATAACAGCCCATAATATCACTGTTTTTGGATTTAAATGGATAATTGTTTTCCACCCTGTGAGTGTTATCGTTAGAAGAAACCCTAGTCCACTATGACACAGCTGTTTGAAATACACTTATTTGCACTGGTGGAAGAAGGACTCCAATGTTTTACTTACAGTAATTCATGTTTGTAAAGCACTTACTAGCAACTAGGGATGGGAACGATTAATCGAATATTCAAAATTATTCAGGTATTCGAATATGAGAATATGAGTTATGCATTTTTTTATTAATCTTTTTTTTTTTTTTTGAGGGGTGCCGAAGTTGATAACATATTATCAAATGGAATAATTCAATGTATACGACAGTGCCATAGCTAAATGTGTCGGGTCTAAAGGTTTGTTTTGCTCCGCTCACCGGTCCCTCACAGCAGGCAGAGCTGCAGGTGCTGATCTCTCTCTCTCTCTCGCGTCTGGTTATACTTCACTCGCGTTTATGTCCAAATCCATCAGATCTAGTTCTAGCTAATGAAATGGCTGCTGCCCGTCCCTACAGGCAGATCACGCAGACTCAAACCTCATCTTATGCCCAAATTCCAGCTGAGAGGGTCTTCTCTACATCTGGCCTGATTGTGAATCACCTCCGCACCCGCCTCTCCCCTGAGCATGTAGACATGCTCATATTCTTAAAGAAGAATGAGTATTGAATAGCTGCATTCTATGCATAGGCCCTGTTATAGGTTGTTGATATCTGTTGTAATAGGGTTACGTTACCCTAACCCGTTATGCTGTTTGTGTATGATCTCTCTTTCATTTCAAAACCAAGTTATGTTCTAAGCATGAAAGCTGTAGGCCTATAGCTGTCAACTGTTCAAACTGTGATCACCAGTTCAATACATTTGACTAATTCGACTTGGTTTCTTTTATACTTATTTTAACTTTTATTTTATTTTTTATTTTTTATAGGATATGTACATTTCGGTCAATCGGTTAACCGTTTTTTGGGGGGTCGAATATTCGAATATACATTTGCTTTCAAATTCCCATCCCCACTAGCAACCCTAAACAAGAGTGGGATTATTGCCCCAAAAACATGAGGACGTTTTCTGTCTTTCATGAACTTCAACTCTCTTAATTTAAAGTACGGTAACATTATCCAGAGAGACCTTCAAAAGGGGAAACATTTAAAACATGTTTTGCACTTTACAGTTTGACATTAACACAGGGAAAGAGGACTGGGAGTGACACTCACAATCATTTCCACAAACTATTAAGGTTTGTCATAAACATGCAGCAGTATTGGTCTACCAAATGACCAAATGAGATCTAATTCAACGCTTGTATAATGCATCGCCACATCACATCATTTCCTGATTAGCAAAATCATACATCACCCTAAATGGCCAGTTGTCTTTAGAGGGGGAAATGTGTGTTAGTGGAGAAAGTGAAGAGAAGGAACATCGATATAGCTCTTAAGGAAACATGGGGATCAGATGCGAGATGAGAGGAGAGGCTCCAAACAAGAGTAGCAAGTGAGGATAAGAGCCATTACTGTTTCAAAGATGAAAGGAGGTAAAGAAGTAAAGGATGGGAGAGAAGAAAAAGAAAAGTGGGACAAGTGGAGAGGGAGTACAAGTGAAACAGATGAAAGCAGGAGGTAAGGTTTTAGAAAGTAGGATGGAAACGTAATGCAGACACTGGGAGAGAACAGGAGAAACAACATGTGCTGAAGACAACTGAGGAAAGCAGTTGGGGGAAAACGAAAGGGTTAGGCACGTCACGCAATGAAGTGATGTTTCTGAAAGATCTGAGAGCTGTGGTGCGTTAACCTGGCAGTTCTCTGATTATAGAAGTCACGCTTAATTATCAGCAGTAGTTTTGTTCAAGGTAATAGAAGAAGTTACACAATATAAAGTAGGCCAGCCTTTTCTGTTCTTCTACTCAGTCCCAGTTATCTTAACACCAGTTTCATTCTGGTTTTGTGTTTCCAATCTTCAGTCTTAACCTCTGTCCCTCTTCTCTTTGTACTTCCTTCTCTTGATGTCTGTCTCATCTTTAAACCCTTTTTCCTTTAAACCCTTTTAAGCCACCAATGTCTTAATTATATATATATATATTATAGTATATAGACTCTTATTGCACAATTTCACTATTTTTCTTTTTACTTGCATTTACTGTTTTTCTGTTGTATTGTGTTGCACTGTTGGTGGAGCCTGTGATCTAAGATTTTCATCGTCATGACTACACTGTAGCTATGCTAGGTTGGTATGACTAATAAAAGCTTTGAACCTTGAATTCAGCTCAGCTCCTTCTCTTGTTTTTCATGCTTCCTCCCCTCTCCTTCTCACTCGTCCCCTTCCTCACTTCTAAACATAGCTCCATCCCTAACACCAATGTATTTCTTAATGCAGTTAAACCCAAATGTCCCCTTGGCGCTGCCCAGTATCACAATGTATTCTGCTGCTGGTTGACTGGAGCAGCTGAGGGGGTTAAGTGCCTTGCTCAAGGACATGTCCAACGACAGCGAAGAATGAGCCTCACTCGCTTTCTGTCCACTCGGCCATTCATCATCCTCCTTCTCTCCTCCCATCTCTTTATCTGTGAGCATCACCTTCACACACCCTCCGTTCCTCCACCCTCCCTCCATCACTGTCTCTCCTCTCAGCCCTCCCATGCTCCATCACCCTCCTTCCCCACCACCCACTGCTTCTATTATCCCTCGACTGAGCGCTGATGAATGACTGAGTTTGATTTTTTTGGGGGGAAAGAAGAGGAGGAGGATGTATCGAGCGAGGGAATTGGAGGGCAAGAGTGGAGAATAATAAGCAACTTTAAGTTTTGCTTGAAGCTTATGTTGTTATTCAGTGATTTCAAATCTCTGTTAGTCACTTTCAAAAAGCAAAACCACGCCCTTTGGATCACTCAGTGCGCCCGGGCAAAGTTGAATGTGTTTTTAAAGTGTTATTTGTAGGAGTAAAACTTGTAGGCGATAAGATCAGCTTCACTGTTTTTTATTGCTTTTACCACCGGAAATATATATACTAAGTTTTCTGCTTTGGTATTAAATTGTTATTGCTTCTTTTATAAAAAACATCAACAAGAAAAGCTATTCTAATCATAAAGGAGACTGTCAACTTCAAATAGATGATTCATCTTCAGTTAGTGCTCATTTCTGAGGAAACACCTGAATAGCTATGCAACTGTCAAAAATAGATCCAGAGCATCTTTTGAAGTCGAAAATGAAATAATGACTGAAAAAAACACGACTGACGAGAAAAATACCTGATATTTTCTAGTCTGATGCACTAGTGTGAAATATTACATTAATCATTCAAGTAATGATTAATGAGTACAACCCAGATACAAACAGACATCTCAACCTCAACATCCAGTTTTTAAGCAAGTACACCAGCAACAAAGTAGCAGTCCGCAATATAAAATGATAATTTAAAGATATTTTCTTTTGGATGTTTTCTTATAAAAACACCAACAACTGCTCCTGGTATTTGTTGAATTCACTCCCCTGCTAAGTTACTGTCGGTTCAGCTGTTAGCAACCAGAACTGAGACACTAAGGGTTAAGCAAATGGACTAAGCTTCAGAGTCACTACCAATAATCATTTAATGTGTATATAATAGAGATGTCCCGATCCGATCACGTGATCGGGGATCGGAGCCGATCACGTGATTTTCAAAAGATCGGAATCGGGAGAAAAAAATCGGGGATCGGG
>NW_011370912.1:27119-33257 GCF_000735185.1 Notothenia coriiceps | reverse complement strand
TTCTTTTTTTTCTTTTCTTTTTTTAAATACTTTTTTTTAAAATTTTTATTCAATGTTGCAAAACAAAAATGACCATGTTCAAGTCTTAAAGTCATCCTGAGGCCTTAGTTTTGGTTTCAAATTACACAACATCATGTATGTGTTGCTTCTTTGGGGCTTGTTTTCATAGACCTGGTTGCCTATTTCTTTCAAATCTGGCAACAGAGTGGGCAGGGCGCAGTGTCTAATTGTAGCAGTAAGCTAACGAGTACTGACAAGCTTTATTTTGTTTTGATCCAATGCTGCACAACTGAACTGATCCAATGCTGCTGTGAAGCTATATCCATGTTTAAATAAAAAAATAACCTTAAGGGACAACTTGAATGCTTTTTTTCTCTTAATGCATTGCATAAAGATCGGATCGGGAAAAATTGGTATCGGCAAATTGTCAAAATCAAATGATCGGAATCGGATCGGGAGCAAAAAAAGGTGATCGGGACATCCCTAGTATATAAAGCAGTATTTTAAGTAAAATGACTAGTGCATTTTCTCTGTTGATGCAAAAAGACACATTCAATTATAACAGAGAGCACAGTGGATGTGGGCGTTGTACTGAACACATATTTGATTATTTAGCTCTCATTACAGAGGAAGCACTGCATGGCTGGGCATGAAAGCTGCAGAGGATAGGATTGACAGTCAAACAAAGCAGAAAAAGAGATGCATTTAATTTCCATTTGCTCCTAACCAAGAGCCCAAATCTGCCTTCGCATGAACAGAGGAGAGGACGGATGATAAGAGGAAGAAGAGGAAGACGAGCCTCCTTGGTTCTTTTCTGTATCCCTTTTTCCATCCAGCTCCTGTTCAGCTTATAAAAACACACAGAAGAGAACTCACTTCCTGTCCAGAGAGGTAGTAGGCGGCCAGCAGTCCTCCTATGAAACGAATGTTGACCTCAAACACAGACACCTCGGCATTCTGGGAAAACAAGAGCAGAGAGAAGAAAACTCAACAAGAATGAAACACATTTTTTTCTTAATTTGTTATTTATGTTTTTATAAACTGTGTTGGTATCTTCAATGGGAAGTTTTATTTTTGCTCCATTTCTTACTAGTGTGTGTATCAAGTGGTTTCAACAACCATTACAAATAATCTGAGACTTAAAAGACAAGTTACTCAACAGTAATAAGAAGAATCAAACGTAATTGCACTGCTTTACAGCCTTATTAATAACAACACACATTGTTCCCCCAACACATCATTAAATATTATACGGGAAATGTAATTAAGAAACCTATGACCTTCTGTCCTCTTTAGTTTTAATAGTCAGCGTTTCAGGGAAGTAACAAGGGTTTGCCTTTTATATCAGACGTGCCTACAATTCAGGAAACCTCTGTAAGCACAGAAACAATATATTTATGCAACGTTATAACATAGATTTTCAGGGAGAATATCAGAGGTGTTATTACACTGACTACTAACATTTAGCGTTGATATCAAAAACGATTTTCTTTGTCTCGTTTTTTATCCAGAATTCAATGCTGATTCACAATTAAAGGTCTCCTATTATAGTGTTTTTCATCAATATATTATAGTTCTCAGATATAGACAAACCATGTCTCTGAAGTATTTGGCTCCAAACACCAAACAGATCATTGCAGCATTACCCATAATCCCCTCTGTTTCGGCCCTGTTTCAAAAGTGCTGATTCTCTGTCTGTTACTTTAGATGAAAATAAGGAGCCCCTCCCCACGCCCCTCTGAGAGAGATTTGGTTACAAAGAACACAATGGTGCTCTAGGAGGAGATTCAGGTGGTAAGGTGGGGGGGGGGGGGTTACCTTGGTTGGTGATTGGCTAATGGTTACACAAGCCAAAACATCGTTATGACATCATAAAGTGGACTAAATCTGATCAGCTCATTTTCAGATAGGTTGTTATATAAATGGATCAGGACAAAAAGAGAGATAATCTTTGTTCCTGAAACTTTCAGAGTCTCTTTACACAGAGGGGACACATGAACAAGTGGATTTTGAATAATAGGTCCCCTTTAAGTCACATGTTCCATCACTGCGGAGCTAAGTAGGAGGTTCATGTGGAAAGCATTGAATCTCCAATTGAAATGAATGAAACCAAGTGAAACAATCATTGAGTCAATAGTTCTTTAACCTGCCTACAGTATGAATGTGTACTGGCACCTATTGTACGAGAGCCTTAAGAGTTTCCTTTAAAGCTTCTAAGCACTTTAAACTAAAGCCAGACATTTCCAGCAATTGAATCACGGGTGGATAAACACACACAATAGGTCTATGCATATTTCTTCCACTAATTACGCCTGCAGTTGTCACCCTGGCTGTTACTCTGCAGCTTGGGGTGGACGGGGAGAAAGTATGCTGCTGCTCTCCCTAGTTTTCTTGTTTACAAAAAGCACAGCCTAATTGGGACTCCTCTCAGCAGCCTGCGTGCTCAGGTCAGCATGCCCCCCTTTACTTTCCTTAAAAACACTAACACTTACTGCTTTAAGTGTTTTGGGCCACATCATAACTATTCTCTATAGTCAATACCCAGGTAATGCCGTAAGACTACACACATGCACACCTTGCAGACCATTACAATGTAACCTTGCTCATATATTTTCACATGAGAAGTGAAAACACACAAGAGATGAGGAATTAACCTGCACTTCCCTCTAAAGGGCAGCGACATTACCTCGGTTCACAGTAAATGCACACCACAGGGGATACAGAGGGGGAGAGGTGGAAGAACATTGTCTGAATGTCTAAAAATGAGACTGTCTGCTGCTGTAGGCTTATTCCACATATCCGAATATTTATAAATCATTACCGTAAACTGCATTTATTCTACTGTACAGTGTTCAATTGTACATGTTTTATCTTATTTTCTCGTACATTTACATATTGCTGATTTTTACTTGCACCATGACCACTTGTGAGTTAGTGGGGTCTCCATTCGATCGGGAGATTGCGGGTCTGATCCCAGCCCCTGCAGTCAACATGTTGATGTATCTTTGGGCAAGATAATTAACCCCGAGTTGCTCCCGATTGCCAACAGCGTGTGAATGTTAAAGTCCTTGATCAAAAGTGGCACAATGGTCTGTATGAATGGATAAATAATAACTTGTGAAGACTAGATAAAGCGCTCTGTAAATACAGTCCATGTACCACTGTATCACGTGCATACTTGTCAACCCTCCCGATTTTCGCGGGAGACTCCCGATTTCATTGCCCTCTCTCGGTTTCCTCCCGGGGTCATATTTCTCCCGCATTTCTCCCGATTTCTGAAAAAATCAGATTTACACACGACTGTTTCCACTCGGACTTTAATACAGCTACACCATTGTTTGGTTTCCATGGTAACACGTCTCTTTAGTAGCGCGCTCAACTCAAAGTCTGAGAGGGTGAGGCAGATATTCACAGAAAACAGAATCCACAACTACTCACTGCCCACACATATGCTCCATCAAGGACGGTGCTACAGGTCGCAAGGCAGTGCACTCACAACTACAATAAGCATGTTAATGTTAATCTAACAGCTCCGGCGATCCACTAGCACGCACCCCCCCCCCCAAAATTTTGCATTTTGAAATGCTCCCGATTTCTGAGGTCTAAAGGTTGGCAAGTATGATCACGTGCACTATTTGTTATTGCACCATTTTCCTGGTTATTGTCTTCATGTTTTAAGTGGAATGTAATGTTGCACTGTTACCAGCAACTACGCTGAAGATATTAAAAACCTTTGAAACCTTGGAAGAAGTATATTTTACACACTGTTCTGTGTATCTTATGTAACCAGCTGAGGTGTCTGCAGTCTTGAGTCAGGAGCAGGTGTCCACAGACAATATTCATAACATGTTTCGCTGCTCAACCGTAACAGCCTTCAGTCTCGGGTCAGCGGAGGTACTGCCCTCCACTCTTAATACATCCTATAGGCTCTTTCTGCCTTATGCCTTTCTGCCAGTGTCTAAAGCTGTCATAAATTGTCCTTTAGCACAGGAAACAGACAACCATCCTCCGTCAGGACTATCGTTTCCACTGTGGACCACAGCCTTATGTCTAGGCGTGGTGTGAAGTGCATCATGTGGAGCTTTCTTCCTACATCTTATCTCAGTGAGTTGTTTAGATTTTGGCCTCATAGCTAGGGCTGCTCAATTAAATCGTATTTTAATCGCAATTACGATTTTGGCTTGCAACGATTACGAAAACAACGTAATCGAAATAAAACGATTATTATTATTTTATTATTGGTTTTTCAGTTGAATTATACTTAAAGTTCAGGTTCATCAACTGTTAAAAACATACGGTTCAAATGTCTTTTTTCAATAAATAGATGTTTTCAAAGTAAATGGATAATCGTTTTTAATAATCGTGATATCAATTATTGACCCAAATAATCGAGATTATGATTTTTGCCATAATCGAGCAGCCCTACTCATAGCTGTAACAAATCTGATTCCCTCCTGAAACAAAGGGGACTGCATCAAAGTGGTTTGTGTCAGCTAAAGGAAGACATCAAGAGCGAAGAGCCACGTTGACCTTGAGATGAGATGATTTTGCACACTGAATGTGTCATGAAACACTCCCCTCAGATCCCATGTGTGCCGTTGTGCTGACAGAGGGACGGACCCTGACTGTAAAAGAGATGAGGTGAAGAATGGCTCTCATCTCAGCAGCTCCACCCACGCTCTTCTCTTTTTGAGTAGACCCCACTTTGTCTGAGACCCCTGAGAGGGTATCTCGACCGCTCTTGCTTCTGTAACGAGGTTTTCCCACTGGTTTAAATGATCTGTCTTTTGTTTGTATTTGCTATAAGGTCAAAACCGGTATGCATTTACTTTATAAATATTTTAAATTCTTTCTTCTAATTGAAACACTGAAGCAAATTAGCATATATACCATTAATAAAGTCTCAAATGTTCTCAATTAATAACCCAGTACGCATTTTTTACGCTTCATTATAGCAGACAAATAATCGTTTTAAGTAGATAATGTTACATTTATTACAGATATATATTTATGTAGCAGCAATGGACAGCTTTACAGCAACATTCGTCATTTAAAACATAACCATTTATTCAACTATAAGTGTTTGCAAACATACATTCCTTTAAAACAGGGGTGTCAAACTCAATTTCATGGCGGGCCACATTAGGCCGGTTGTAACTTTAAGACTATATAAATATACTTATAAAACGGACAAGTCAAATCAAGCAATCTGATTGGTTCTTAGCCGTGATATACTGAGCGTATACCACGGGTAGAATTGTAAGTTACTTTTCGCAACAAGTCAGTATCCCTCCGCGTCTGAGAAAAACAGTATACCGTTTGCTTTGAAAACTGGGAACAAGAAAGCAGCGGAGAAGTAACGGGACAGAAGCCCTCCTTTTTGACGCAGCGGTCCAGACATAGACATCAAACGGCAAAACATATTCAGTGTGCAGTTCCTTTGGCATTAGGGCAGGGATATCTAGATACTTTTGAAGGTTTAACATAATGAATTGTGCTACTTTTAAAGCAAGCAACGATGTTTTCAAATCTGTAATCAAAGAGGTCCGCAAAAATACTATCGACCAATCACATTGCTTGATTTGACTTGTCAGTTTTATAAATATATTTGCATATCTTCCGTTACGAAACAAACTTACAAAGCATAAGATGGAAACATTTAAGATTAACTTCGACCTCCGGGGGGTCTTACTATGGAGGAGTGGATTGAGCAGTGCCTATCTCCAGAAAAAAAAGCACCTAAACTACGACATGCAGAGCTACGTGAAGAGCAGGTAGACCAACTGGAAAAGTACCACCATTCAAAAGCTTTCTGATGCGGGTCTTGAAACAAAGCAGAGAAATTATGACCGTTAGTGGCCACAGGTGCGAAAGCTCTCTCCAGAGCTACTGGAAGCCCAATCTCGGGGACCGGAGAAAGTGGAGCAATATTCTCGCCACGCCAAGCAACAGCCTAGAACAACCTCAACCTATACAACTGACCTCGTAAACCATGCTACTGATGCTGGACAGTTTTTCAGTGGCTGCACAATAAACAGCAACATACACATTAATGTAAATAAACAGCCAAATAATGGATCAACGCTCTCTGTCTAATATGTTCGCTCGCTGTTAGTGTTGTTGCATAGCAACCACCTC
>NW_011370912.1:20430-27087 GCF_000735185.1 Notothenia coriiceps | reverse complement strand
AATAATAACAATAATAATAATAATAATAATAATAATAATAGAGCAGTGTTCAAAGGTTCCCTCTCTTTCTCCTCATCATATCTTCCTTCCCCATCTTTTATTTCTTCACGGCAGATCTTTCTTCCGTCCATCTCTTTCCTGGTCCATCCATCCAAACCTCCTCAGTCTGTAATGAATCTCCACAGGTCTTCCTTCCTTGTCGATGTCTCCTTCACACTTCTCTTGCTGTCTCCTCTGTTCTCTACCCTCCATCCAATCTAAGCCTCACTCTTCTCCTCTTCCTCTTCATCCACCAATCCCTCCCTGTACCCCTCTTCCTGCTGCTCTAGCAGAGTGATCCCGGGGTTAATTAGCCCTCCAAGTGTCACAATGTGAGATCCCCTCTGCCTACCTGCTTGCTGCCCTGTGATTGCCTCAGTGGGGGGAATAAAAAGCTTGAGGAGTCAGGCGTTTGAGCGGGCAGAGAGTAAGAGGAATAGAGGAGGTGGTGCAAGGAGGAAGCATGGACAGAATAATGACAGGGGGAATAAAGGAGGGCTGCTCGATTTTTAAAAATCATAATCTCGATTATTTGGGTCAATAATTTTAATTGCGATTATTAAATGCGATTATTCATTGACTTTGAAAACATCAATTTATTGGAGAAAAAAAAATTGTGAACAGTATGTTTTTAACAGTTGATTGACCTGAACTTTAAGTATAATTCAACTGAAAAACAAAACAAAAATTATTTTAAAAAAAAAGTAATAATAAAAAAATTATCGTTTTAATTCGATTATGTTGTTTTCGTAATCGTTGCCAGCCATAATCGTAATTAAAATAAGATTAATTGAGCAGCCCTAGATGACAGACAAGTTGGAATAGGGGAGCAGATAGAAAAGGAAATACAAGATAAGAGTAAATAGGAGAGGAGGATAGTAAGAGGAAAGAAGAGGGAGTGAGAAATATGTCCGAAGGATGGATAAATGTGAGTAAACCGATTGGACGATAGAAAGAAAGAATACATGGCAGTGGAGAAAGAGACAGAAAATGAAAGATACAAATTGGTATCAATTTAGGGAATGATGGATGAGTAAATAAAGACAGCTAGTGAAAGGATGAAAGAAACAGTGAAGGGCAAGAAATACATGAAAACGACCGAGAACTAAGAAGGGAATAAATAAAGCAAGTATAAAGGAGAAACTATGAGGATAGACGGAGGGTTGGAAGATAAAAAGAAGCAACAGGCATTGCAGATGATGGATAGAGGGACAGATACAAGTGTCCAATGCAATAAAAGAGGGGGAGATTGAAGGCAATAAAGCGGTAATTTCCAGAGACTACAAAGAGGTTATAGATGAAAGACAGGGGATGTGGGAATCAGCAGGAAACACAGTTGAAACATAACAGGAGGGAAAAGAGGGGGTGGGGTTGATCGACAGAAAGAAGGGAGGAGGTAATGACACATGGGGAGTGATTTAGAGAAATATATGAGAAAATCTGATGGACAAGAGGGATGGAAAAGAAAGGAGGTTGTTAACGGAGATTTAGAGGGGGGAGGGGAATGGGATAGGACAGAAATAAGGATGAAGGATGACAGGAATGAGGAGGCAGTGTTATTTCTGTTTTCCATTGATAACAACCCTCTTGATTGTCTTGAGCAACAGCAGGTGTTCTAACCGTGAGGAAATATGCATATCTTTTATTATTTCTAATATTTGGGCACTCACCACTCCAAAGTCCAGATTCTGTTCGATCCACTCCTGGCCGTCCTTGAACTCGTCGTGCAGACCCATGATGTAGAGGCTGTCCAACGCGTCCACAATGGTCGCCCCCAGCTGGGAATTGCCTGCATGAGACACACAATAAAACAAATTGATTAATTTATCCAGTCATGCACTAACTAATATTCTTTATACAAAACCTTGGTCCTCTGGGAATTAGGAGTAGGGAAACTAATCTCAAAACACAATGGGTCTAATCGTGAGGGGGATAGTAAGAATAATAAATTACTCTGATGAATTTGAATGTATTCAATTAAAACTTTTCTGCATGCAAACACATGAAGGAACTGCAAACTCCATGGAAACAGATGAAAATGGTGCTCAGGCAATCACTGAGGGAATCCATTAATGTGGCGAATCAGGTTGAGTCCGATGAGTCTGGACATCTCTGGAGAGATTGGAGAAAGTGTTATCGAAATGGAAATATGAACCAAGCGCAAAAATGTTGTAAAGTCTAAATATGTAAGAAAGATATCATTCTGAATTAAAGGTCCCATGTCAGGCTTTTCCGGTTATTACCCGTCCCCTTGTGTGTTATGAAGGTTTTTCTGCATGTAAATGGTCAGCAGGGTCACAAACCCTCAAAGTACACCCTGTAGCGAGTAAAACTCTAAACACAGAAGATACCTGTCTATGCTGCCCCAGAACGCCTCGTTGGACATTTCTCTTTTTCATTTTTTGCTTCCGGGAACCAAGTGACGTAACGACGACCCCATGGACCAATTGGACCGATCCGCGGAGCCGTTACGTTATGTCCGCGGAGCCGTTACATTAAGTTCCTCACACGCACACACTCAATCTTTTCTCAGCTGCAGCTCCGCCGATTGTGATATGTGCACACAAACTCCCAGCCAGGCTGCGGGTGTGTGTGTGTGTGTGTGTGTGTGTGTGTGTGTGTGTGTGTGTGTGTGTGTGTGTGTGTGTGTGTGTGTGTGTGTGTGTGTGTGTGTGTGTGTGTGTTCGGGCTGGTTTCGGGCTGGGTTTCGCTGTCTCACAGACGACCACTGAGCTCATAGGGGGGGGGAGCAGGAGCTCGAACAAGCCGTGTAGGACAGAGAGTGAATACACATACTTTACAGAGATGCTTTATGAGAAACCAATGTGAGTTTGGAAAATTGCCCAATATAAATGTATTCTAGTAGACCTCAACAATGGAATTATGACCAGTAGAAATGGCCATGACACGGGACCTTTAAGTATTGTTGTGCTTCCTATAACATACTATCCAGCCAACTAGTAATCTACAGACTTAATAAATAAATCCATGCTTGATACAAGATCCACTTAAAACAAAATCTAAATGAGGTCATTTTAATGTATTTTTGTATGATAATGTTAAAAAGTTTCAACAATGGTCCTTCACTTTTATACCGCAAATCATATCGCAATTGTAAGAACAATAAAAAAAATAACACAATTTGTGTTTTTTTCAAATCATGCTTAATCACAAATGTGTTATTTTTTCTTACACATTCATTCCCTTCATATATTTCAGATTCTTCCACTCTCTCTCATAACATGTCACTATTTCTTTCTCCCCAATCCTCTTTGGCTATACAAAGGATGATAAATACACACTATGTGTTGAGATGCTTCATTAAGTTACAGCTGAGCAGGAAATCACTCCTCTCCTCTTCCTAACCATCTATCCAATGCTCTCAGTATCCCCAGCAGAGAGCTGGAGAACGAGCAGAACGGCGTGAGTTTGAAGCAAGAGCCAGATAGAAATAGAAATACAGAGAAGAAGAAAGCACTAGAAGTATGAAGCCAACAAAAAAGAAAGGACATAACCATTGACCTTGCAAATAGTTGCAAGCGTCTTTGAGTTTCCTGAAAAGCGCTATACAAGTCTCATGATGTATTATTATTATTATTGAGAGTAGCAAAGCACGGCTAGCAAAGAGACAACAAAAGATAGAGAAATATAAGGAGGAAAAAACTGGTAATGCTCACTATAATTTAAGCAGTTTACAAAATCATAAGAACAGGATAATTTAAAATCTTACTAAGCCCTTGATGCAATCTTAATGTGTACGTTGTGAGGGTAGTTATACAACGGCAAAGAAAAGCTTATATTGACATGCAGCAAAGACCCAATTGCCCTTGGAAACAACACCCAAACGTCACTGAGCAGTGCCCTCCAGGTTCGTATCTGTTGCCTCATGGTTGAAATGAATATCTGAACAGCCCCTTATGTGATGTTAAACCTCCACTAACTTCCCAGTGATCAGTGGGAATCCAACCGTTGTTATGTCTCAACTAAACTGCTCTTCCCCTTAATTACAGTAATCTGTGCTCGACACAATTAGGTCAGTCTCATTCGAGAAAGATAAGAAATCAAGCAGGAGATAAAAGATCAAATGGAGATAAAAGATCAAAGGAGTGATATCATCGTGAAACTCAAATGATCTTCATTCGCTTGAGATGCATTGCTGTGTATCATACACCTAAAAACTGTTGTGTTAATGTCATACAGCAACCAGGGTTTCCGCTAGGATTTTTTCTCGCCGGTCAAACGTCCGGACAGAATTTATTTTACCGGACAAATTTGAAACGTACCGGTCATGTTTCAATAATAATAATAAGAAGAATTGTGCAGCAGAGTTTCCGTTAGCAGGTAATCACCGGACTAGGACCGGATATGCTAATGTTTAAAACTCAGTTAATGGGGCTCATTTTTATATTGCTTCAGTTTATAATCGTAACAGATCGAAAAGTTCAGATTCATTTTTCAATAAACGATTCCACAAACAACAAACAACATCATTATTACATTCAAACAAACTACTTGTAGTAGATAAAGTACATTATTCAAAAGTTTAAATTAACTTTGAATAATAACATGGGAGAAACCGATCCTCTCTTTTCCTCTCTCCTGACAGCCCGTCAGTTTCTCATGTAGCGCGCTAAACAGTGGGCGGGGCTTCAGGTGATTATGCAGCAGCTGATCTGATCTCTCTCTCTCTCTCTCTCNTAATTAAATAGTCTAACATGATACACACTCGTCACTCATTTAATTATAAGTTCCACACTTTAAAAGTTAATGAAAAAAAAAAAAAAATAAACAAAAGGTTGATAATACTCTTGTTCGGTATATCTCTATTGTTCTAATACACACGTACTACTTAAAAACAACGGAACTGCGAGATGATCCCGTCCGTCCCTGTGTTCTAACTACTGAAAATTTTTAACACACAAGAAAAGTTCTTGTACTAAAAACGGTATTAGATCCGTCGGGAAAAACATCCCTCCCTCACCTTCTGTCTCGTCCTCAGGCCTCCTGCATCCTGCAGCTGGTCAAGTACATCCAGAAACTGCAGCAGAAGGACGTAGAAATAGCGGAGGAAGTCATCGCTCTGTTCGCTGGAGAACTCAACCCTGTGGCCCCCAAGGCACAGAAGAAAGTGCCTGTTCCTGAAGGGTGAGTGGGCTCCCTACATGAGGAATAAACACATTCAAATGGTACATCATTTGACAAAGGCCGTATCCAATTTTTATATTTTACATTTAAATCCTCTATTTCGATACATTTTTATAACTCCGCCCTTAAAGTGCTTTGTTTCATTTCTTTGACTGCAGTAAACACTATTTTTTTTGATAGGCCCAGTGCAAACAAATATGGATTAAAGCAGTATATTTTATTATAAAAATGCAAGTTCTGAATAATTAAATGATTACATAGATATTGTTTTCAATATATTTGTACCTTTTAGCCTTTTATAGTGTTCTAGAGTTATGGAAATGTTTTGATCACACAAGAAAAAAATATCCTACGCAGCAACTACTTGAATCTGGTTTAAAATGTCAATGTTATGAATGAAGCGTTGATTTCTCCCTAGTTTGACATGACTGTGTATTTAGTCTCTCGTCTCGTGCCGTTGTGGTCCACCATCAAGACACACGTGTATGTTACTGAGTCTTGAGCGCTGAGCTGTAACTGGGTCTGTTGTGCAGTCTGGACCTGGACGCCTGGATCAACGAGCCGCCGTCTGAGAGCGAGTCTGAGGACGAGCAGCCCAGGGCGATCTTCTCCAAGGAGGAGCCCAAATACTCCCGCCCCCGCCACACAGAGGTGGACGAGAAGGAGCTGGCAAAGGTGGGCTGGTCGATGATGGGAACATTTCTGAAAACAATAACTAAGCTTAGATTTATGAGTTTTCATGAATCTCAGAATACCTTTATTAGTCCCACTGAGGGGACATTTACATTTACTCAGTGTGTAGCAGGGTTTCCGCTAGGATTTTTTTTCTTGCCGGTCAAATGTCCAGAAAGAATTAATGTTACCGGACAAATGTGAAACTTACTGGTCATGTTTCAATAATAAGAATTGCGTAGCAGAGTTTCCGTTAGCAGGTAATTACCGGACTATGAACGGATATTCTGATGTTTTAAAACTCAGTTAATTTATATTGTTTCAGTTTATAATCGTAACAGATCGAAAAGCTCAGATTCATTTTTCAATAAATGATGCGCTACAACAAACATCATTATTACATTCAAACAAACTACTTGTAGTAGATGAAGTACATTATTCAAAAGTTTAAATTAACTTTGAATAATAAACTGGGAGAAACCGATCCTCTCTTTTCCTCTCTCCTGACAGCCCGTCAGTTTCTCATGCAGCGCGCTAAACAGTGGGCGGCGCTTCAGGTGATTATGCAGCAGCTGACCAGGGGCCGTATTCACAAAGGATCTTAGGGCTAAAAGTAGCTCCTAACTGGCGAATTTAGGAGAAACTCCTAAACATAATGGGCGTGTCAGTCTTACATTTAGGACTCCTAATTTTATTCACTAAGTATTTTAGGCCTAAAAGTAGCACCTAAGTTTAGGAGAGCTTAAAAGTCCTCGAGAGGACTCCTAACTCAGTAAGACCTATTCGACTGCCAAGGCACAC
>NW_011370912.1:10824-20390 GCF_000735185.1 Notothenia coriiceps | reverse complement strand
AGAAACGGATCCACTCTTTTCCTCTCTCCCTCCCCCTCTCTCCCGACAGCCCGTCAGTTTCTCATGCAGCTCGCTAAACAGTGGGCGGAGCTTCAGGTGATCATGCAGAGCTGCGTGTCTCTGTCAGACTCTCTCTCTCTCTCCTCTCTCCTGACAGCCCGTCAGTTTCTCATGTAGCGCGCTAAACAGTGGGCGGGGCTTCAGGTGATTATGCAGCAGCTGATCTGATCTCTCTCTCTCTCTCTCTCGCGTCCGGTTATACTTCACTCGCGTTTATGTCCATATCGATCAGACCCAGCTCTCCTGATCGGCATTTATAGAGAGCACAGATCAAACTATTAAGAGTAAATATCGGCCGATAATGACCGGCGGCCAATCGATCGGAGCAACCCTAATTATTACCAGACATTTTTGACCGGCAGGTTTTGAATTTACCGGTTTTTAATACATTTTACCAGCTAAAAAAACGGTAATTACCGGCTAACGGAAACCCTGATACCAACACAGCTCTCTGTCAATACGATGGAGAATTACCCCAGTTGCATTGTTGGCTAAATACAGGAACTGTTGTTTCTCTACTATTGATCAATCGCCCCATAAACCCCTTCAACTATATCAGCTATTATGTGCACCGAAGAAATATAATGCAACTTATTGCCTTTTTAAAAAGGTTGCAATTGATCAAGTGTTGGTTCTTATCACTGCGGCTTTTCCACTATTAATTCATCATTTTAAATGATCACAGCTAACTCCCTGGCTCCAGTTTGAGGCTGTGATCTCCTGATAATACACAGTTGTTTATTTTGTGCTTTTAAAAAAAATACAGGGTTTGAATGTATCGTCAGTATCGCATGTCCTTGTGGTAGGGGATTTAAGAATTGTAATTACAAACGGGGAACACACAGGTCAGTGAGTCCTTGTCCTTTGGCCTGGCCAGTTTATTTTTAATCCATACTTTTTTCTACTTTCCTTTAGTTGGGTTGGTGCCCAAAAGCTCTTAAAGGATGGCTCTGAATAAGGCTCCTGCTGAAGAGAATACCACTTAATCCCCAAATTACCATTATATATGAAGAGTCTTGCTAACAAAATCAATCATTAAATAAAGATATTATCTTGTTTTTACTGCAGCTGTTGTGACAATCAGGAATGTTACCTAAAATGATCATAACTAAATCATTTAAGATCAGTTTTAACCTTTTGCAAGAACAATACCAGTGTTGCGCTACACCAGCCAGCTAAAGGGACCTTTTCACATCATGTCCCCACTGTTGGAGTTCTTTGCACTTTTAGCACCGTTAGCTAGCTGATAGCTCGGCAAGCACCTTGTAATGCTACGTATTCGATTCAGAATTCATTTCAGTGCTCGAGGCAGGCAAACGGTATTGTTATTAAATACTAGGATTTATGCTAATCATTTATTATATTGTCTTTATTCTACTTAGATGATTGTTGTTATACTTTTAAGCAAAATGTGGGTATCATTGCATCATAGACTGACAAAAAACCTTTGTGTTTTAATTCTTATATCATAAACAGTTGGATTAGAATTTGCGTTTTAACACAAACCCAGACAAAACATCTTTAAGAAAAATAAGTAAATCTCTTCCTTGAATTGTAAAATAATTCAGCATGATTTTCTAACTCTCCTGCTGTTAGCTCTATTTGTTTGGCTTCAATGAGCATTTATAACACGTCAGTGGCCAAAGTCAGTGGCACTGCCCCAAATCCTTCTCAATTTCATATCACCAGCAGTGTGTCCTGCTAGAGTTCCTGAGCCTCCCCACTATCCCTCCTTATCTTTGAGTCCATTGAAAAGCAGAGTCTGGCTCCACGCAGGAGCTGCAGTGTTATTACCACTATAGACAGGGACCTCTAAATCACTCTAAAAATACTCTGCAGTCGGTCAGGCTGATAGCAGGACGCCCGGCATCCTGACCGATTGGCCCGACTGTTGACACACACACACACACACACACACACACACACACACACACACACACACACCCCCCCCCTCCCCTCCTTCTGTCACTTTCTTCACCCGCAGGTACGCTGCAGGCCGACCCAGCAACGGGACACCATTCAGGCAGACATAGTCGCAGCGTGTCAAAGTTCTTAAGATGGAGAATCTTCCATCGATCTCGAGGTTTTGTGTAACAGCTCCTGAATGCATTTAGTCCTCTGTGTTCATGACGATAATACACCAGAGATGTGATGTTGACATTGTGCTAGAAAATATTGGGGGAAAGTATTTTTACAGTAGTTTGAGACCCTTCTTATCTTTTATTGGTTCAACTCCATTAGTGTGCATTCTCGCGGGCAAAGCTATCACAATAAACAAAAACCTTTTCTCTAGTTATGGCTGAGATCTGAGACTGTGCACAATATAATCCAAGGATGTAGCATTTCATCACTCACACTTTATAGGTTGATACATGTTTATTTTTGAATGCCTTCAACTGATTAAGCCTAAAACGCTACAGTACACAATACAAGGAAGAACTGAAAGTATATCCGATAAAGTATTTAAGATAAGATGCAACTTAAAGGTAAAGAAAGCAAAGCATATTCATATCATCCTTAGTTCAGCTGCATTTACAATACAGTTGTGTAGCTGAGTTCCTTTTTTCTTACATTTATTACTTACTGCATGCTATGTTATTTAGGCTATTGTTAGCACCTACAAATATTACATTTACAGTAGAGACATGTTTTTTTCTTTACTTAACTGCGAGAGCAAAGAAAATGAAAGACCTAAAGCATATTCAATTTAAATGTCAAGTAAAAGCTATCCTTGGGAATAACTGCAAATTGTAGTTCTTTCTAAAAAAAACTAAACGAATTCAAGGTTGTGGTTCATCCTTCTATTAGTATTCAACCTCTCTAGCTGTTACAAATTACCCAGTGAACTTTGGTTCTCATTTATTTCTCAACCGCCCCAATGTTTGATTTCACCTACAACTTCAAAGCAGGAGAGAAACTTAATTTGCAGTTTTATTGAGTTCCAGTCTCTGATGTTGGTTTTGTTTTCCCAACCTTGAGAAGTTCAGCTCGCTTTAATGTTTGGAAATAACCTTGTGATCACACCTCTGCTAATCGCCCCCTTTCTGCTCCATCTTTTCATCTGCCTCGCCTTGTATAGCTAACCATCTGTTTGTTCTCATGTGTCACTGTCTTGCTGTGTTTTTTATAATCTTTCTGCTATTCTCTATTCAAACCCTGGTGCACAAACACTCCCTTCACCCTTTTTGAAAGTGCATTTATTTGTTGCTGTGTATTCTCCCATTCTCCCAGACCAGTCTTCAGTTTTCATATCTGGTCTCTTATTGTTTCACCATCCTTGTAAACACAACACTGTCTGTTGCTGTTGGTTTCCACCATCATCCATGCATCCGATTGCCTTCAGCCCGGCTTTCATACAACTGCATCCAATGAAGCTAAATTGGCACTCCCCAAAGGTGGAATTAGGGTTGCCAAGCATCGCTGCTTATCAGAGACTAATTGGCTGAGGTTTATTTATTGTGGGAATTATCGCCACTGCCTCACACACACAGCCAAGCTCAGCTCAAAACTCATCCATTTACATACATACAAATTCACTCTGTTTTTACTTTGATTGAACTCACACCACACACACCTTCTTCCTCATCTCTCACACTCTCTGATTTCCTCTCTCTGTTTATCACAACCTAACACACCCTTTTTCCTCCCTTCCCCTCCTCCACCACCATCTCTCTCTCTCACTCTGTTCAGGTTTCATCAGACGACACAGCTCTCTGGTATAAATTCACACGAGGCAGGAAAACGTGATGTCATTATTCTCTCTTCGGTCTTGTAAACTGTCAGGTGTGTGAAATGGAGAGTTCAGGTGTGTGTGTGTGTGAATCTGTCAGAGGAGATGGTGATGTATGTGTGTTTAGTCTATGCATGTTGTCATTTGTTGTTGTGCTTGAAGTAGACGTGTGTGCTTCGTCTTGCCTTGTGTGTGAGCGAGGAAGAGAGAAAGAGCTTTCTCTCAGCAGGAAGAGATTCAGACGCCTGGCAGGAGGGAAACATTTCTCTTGCCAAAAATACTGATTTCCAGAACTCCATCTCTCGTATCCACTTTTCACCTCACTAGTAGCCTCGCTGGATTTCCATTCAAACTCCTCGTCCATCCCATCTGGTCGTTA
This sequence comes from Notothenia coriiceps, assembly GCF_000735185.1. Classification (NCBI taxonomy): domain Eukaryota; kingdom Metazoa; phylum Chordata; class Actinopteri; order Perciformes; family Nototheniidae; genus Notothenia; species Notothenia coriiceps. Next base: position 16,221 of record NW_011370912.1, on the reverse strand, counting down.
CTCTTGAGCTCTTTCCAATGCCCTCTACACAACCTCTTGCACCGGCCTCTCCAACATTTACTACTTATCCTTCTGCCTACAGTCTGTAACATGCAATACGACTATAACCTTAAAGATGAGCAGAGATTCCGCATTAAAAAAAAACCCACTGGATAATTTCAGAATACTTAATAGTCCAGAGGCAATTCACAGTTTTTAACAGACACTACAGGAAAGCAGTTTGAATGAAATATGGTCCAGATTAAACAGGACATTGTATTTTGCAAAAGACACTGCTATTGATTTCTTTTGAGTATTATGACCGACAGAAATGAAATTATATATATCTCTATTATATTGAAAATCATTAACACAAATGTATATCTCATAAGCTGAGGAAATCAAACTAAAACGATTAGACACGGCTAGATACCCCTAAAAGTAAGTACGAAAATACTATATTTAGTCATTTTATTTAATTAGATGCGATTTCAGGCAGCCATGAAACGGTGTTCATTATCATCCTCTGAACTTCAGCTGCCTGGTTTCTCTGCCAACTCTTACTTTGTAAAACAGACTTGTTTTGGGTATGTGTAAGAAAACTTAATCAGGTGACAAGACCAGCTATCATATATCAGTTGGGCTCCAACATCAACACACAACTTTTATCAGGAGAACCTTTTCACCGTTGTTGATGAAAGAGTACTAACACTTTGCTGTCACAGTCTGCTGCACAGTTTTCTATAAATGGTTTTGCAATCTTTCCCTCCTCTGTTGCTGCGGGTCCACCGTGGCATTTCAGACCATTTTGTAATGAGCCCAGCAGCGATAAACAGAGCCAACCCCAGGCCAATTCAGACCCGTCTGGCTGGCAGAGGACAACTGGTTACCAACTTATTTGGCATCAGACCCAAACATCTGCCGTTGTCTTTTTTTTAGCTGGTCAGACAAGCTTTTAGCCGAGCTCCCTGAATAAACCCCAGCCTGAGTGCCTGTCTGCAGGCCCCGGGCCAAAGGGTCTCAGTCTACACTGTATAACTAGTCCAGGGCTCTCGACTACATTTTTCACCATCCTCCCGGAACCGTCCCGAAATACAATCTAAGCCGTTCCGAAATTAATGTGGACCGTCACGAATTAAAAATATTAGTTTTTCTACATTATCATTAGTTAAAATCATTCAAAGTGACCTTTAACATAAATAAAACATCATACAAATCATTAGATGACAATTCATCAACCTTTTTTATTTGAGTAAATCAGTCAATCACATGAACAAAGGCCAAATATATTTAAACAAACACACAAACGAGAAAATCACTCTAATATTGAATCAAATCAAGTCCCATCCAATTAACAACAAAATCCACCACTCTGTCCTGAAGACAGAACCCAGAGTAACCACTAACCAGGATGACAGTCTGTAACACAGTCAGGAGACCTTTTAGCCGAGCTCCCTGAATAAACCCCAGCCTGAGTGCCAAAGGGTCTCAATCTAAACTGTATTACTAGTCATTAGATGGCATTCACTTCTTTGTACAAAGCAAAGGAAACATAGCATTTCAGCAAACTGCGACACGTGTAGCACGTGTTAAAGCTATGTTTAAGGGACTATTCTTGTTTGTTTTTTTGTTTTTTTTGTTTTTTTAAATGGTTTAGCATAGAAAGAAATCTAATTGAATTTCAGCACAACATGTGTTCGTAGGACTAAATGATATACAATATGTCCAACTGAATGCCAGCACTATAGGCCAAGCTGGGATTAGACTGCCTCAAACAGCATGGATCCACAGGCTTTAAGGAGGACTACGTATAAATCCCTATAATACTCATGCAACAGATGTACAGGGAGGCATATACTGCATCTTATAAAACAGACAAGTCAAATCAAGCAATCTGATTGCCGTGATATAATGAGCGTATATCACGGGTAGAATTGTAGTTACTTTTCACAACAAGTCAGTATCCCTCCGCGTCTGAGAAAAGCTACAACCGTTACAACTGTTACATTACGTCCGTTACGAAACTAACTAACATTTAAGGTTAACTTCGACCTCCGGGGTGGTCTTACTATGGAGGAGTGGATTGAGCAGTGCCTATCTCCAGAAAAAAAAAGGCACCTAAACGACGACATGCAGAGCTACGTGAAGAGCTGATGCGGGTGTTGAAAGCAGAGAAATGATGACCGTTAGTGGCCACAGGTGAGAAAGCTCTCTCCAGAGCTACTTGAAGCCGAATCTCTGGGACCCGAGAAAGTGGAGCAATATTCTCGCCACGCCAAGCAACAGCCTACAAGTAACTTCGTAAGCCATTCTACTGATGCTGGACAGTTTTTCAGCGACGGGCCAAACAACGCCCCTTAGCTGTGATATAATGACCATATACCACGGCCTGTCCTGAGCTATTGCTTAATTCTACTGTATGGTAGCAGAGTTATTCATGATATAGTCTTCCTCAGATGCATAGGGGTAATACATAATTCCTTTACCTCATAAAATAAAGATGTGGCATCTTTATACAATGTCTACGAAGGTTGCAACGAAGAACAGAACTGCACTGAGGCAGTATTTGATTACTGATTCTTTTCAATCTGCGTAATGGATAACCTTGAAACACCTTACAGCACTACAGAATGTATTGATATTATGATATGATAGAATATTGTATTTAAAATGTCCCATCCCAAGTATTTTCCTATTCTTTTGGTGTCGAGCACTGTTCTAATTGGGATTTCATGGTCATGGTGCCATTAATTGAAAAGCATGCATTGCTTCAAAGATAATAAGTTTCCCCACAAAGGTAGACAGAAAGAGGGAATTCTGCAAAAGCATATTTGTCATGATGAGCTCCTCCTCTCCACCTTTTCAGAGAAAACACAACAAAGCCATTAAAATGATCCATCTGCCCAATTAGGACAGAGAATGTGTGTGCTTTGGGCTGGTAACTAGGGAAGTAATTGCCTTTCTTGTTACCTTTTGTACACTGTGTTACTGCAACCTAGACTTTGAAATGTCCAATGTGTGCTCCGCTCACATGCAGTGGGTCGGCCTAGATTAAAATATCTAGCGCAAGATCATAAAACTAAGTCTATGTAGCTGACAGATTAATAGATACAGTAACATGATCAAAGTCATTTGGGAGAAACAGTGAAAGTTTGTCGAGATGTAAAGTGTGATGGAGTGGAGGTGAAGAGGACGGGGTTAATGTCGCACCAGCTAACCGAGAGAAAGGTCAGTAAATCCTTCAGAATCCAACACTTTAATACAGAACTCTGATTGCATCAATTAATCACAGCCAACACCGGTTCACAATGTTAATAACCAGGTTGAAAAATGAACCTTTGTTGTAGTCTACCAACGTTAAGGGGGATTGATTAAGGTGTTCTTATCTTCCTCTCGTAACATTTTTGCTATGCTATTCTTTCTGGAGTTTAGTTTGGGCACAACATTCCCATCCCCTCTTTCTTTTCCCTTTTGCTGGTAATTATTGTCTGTAACTTTAATTACTTAGTTTCCTCTTCTCTTTCCCACAATCCAATCCATTATCACATTAACTCAAAAATAACGCTTTCCCACTTTGTAGTCGATTTGTCCTTTCAAATCAAATAAAAACAATATTGGTAGGAAAACTGTTGAACTCAAGCACTATTTAATCTATAAAGTAAAAAAAAAAATCTGAAAAATTAAAAGCCTTTTTGAGGAATGTGGTCTTAGACGTTTACAAATAACATTAGTATCTGCACGTTTGTTTCTTTAAGCTATGTGGCGTTAGCGAGTTAATGGATTCGTAGCACGCTGGATCACTAGATTAGCTAAGTAGCTAGCAAACTTGATCGGGACAACTGACTGCAGAACCCGGCAAAAGAGAAGGAAATTATAAGAGGTTGAACCGACTGGTAGCCTTTTTCTGGTAACAAAGATCCCAAAATTGAATTGTATTTTGTCCTACAGGTAAGTAATCAAATCAGATTTTTCAAATGATTGAGTGTGATAATACTGCCCCCAATGACATGAATCAATCGCCATTTTCTCATGACCCAGTGAAATGATCCTGCAAACAGCTCAATGTCCGTTCTACTCTCTTTCTATCTCTATAGGTGTCACATCAACCATGTGAACAAGGGAGCTACTCTTTCACAGCTTTCCACTCCAACCAAAGCATGGCTCAGCTCCCTTGAGTGTGTAACAGGCTTGGTATGTCAATATTAATAGAAACCCTAAAAGCATCAGTAGAGCTGCATTGTGGGTAATGGTTGATGGGTAAAGTGACTTATCCAATTATTTAGTGCCACTATTTTATAAACAGCAGCTTTTATCAGGTTCTGGTCACGTACACTGTGAACAAAACTAAAGACTGCGGGTATGAACTAACAAGGTAATTTTTCATAAAACTTCTCCCTTTTTTTGGACTGTTTGAAGAGCTTATGCACATTCCTGCTGGACTCAGCAGCAGGCAAATCCTCCTGTTTCCTCCTGTCCAATTTGGCAACTGCAGCACTGCTGAAAGTTTAATCTGAAGGAAAAGAGGGGAATAAGGGAGGGCCAAGTCCTCGAGTACTGAAGGAAAATGTGACATCTTGTTGGGACCAGAATTCACTTCTCTCTTTACTCTTTCCTTGTACTGCAAATGTGCAAACCAAAGTCTGCAGAGACAGAAAACATGCAGAAGCCTAACCTATATATATATTGGAGATATACCAATTACAGCTAACAGGAGCAGGTGAGGCCTGAACTGGGCTCAGAGACTTCTGGAAAGATGATCATTTTTCAAGACACACATTTGTGTAAGTTACAGATATTATTGCTCTAATTTAAAGGTTATTTTTGTGCAAAGACGAATAATTCCTTAAGCATCCTAGATAAATAGTTTTTTATCAGTGAGTAAAATTGAAAGTTGGAAAAGTCTAAGCTCCAACCCCCAGAATTCATTCTATTAGTCAAGAAAACTCTCCTGGTGAATGTGTTCCTCAATCTGACATGTACCCCTCCCTCATCAACCGTGAAGTGTAGCCTCAGTTGCAGCACTGTGGCTGCTGGTGTGGCAGCCCAGGTTGATGAGGGAGGGGTGAATGTTGTCAAATTGAGGAAAACATTCGCCAGGAGAGTTTTCTTGAATAATAGAATGAATTCTGGGGGTTGGAGCTTAGACTTTCCGACTTTCAATTTTAAGGACCACCCTACTGAGGCTAAACTTCAGGGTTGATGAGGGAGGGGTACATGTTGTTGGAATTTGAATAAAATTCACCAGGAGAGTTTTCTTGACTATCATAACAAATTAGGTGGTTGGAGCTTAAAATAAATGAATTTGAAAATGTACATGGCACTAAGGACCACCCTAGTGTGTTTTCACCAGACGCGCCGCGTTGCGGCTCAGAGGCGTCTCGGCGCTGGGCTCCGCTCAAAATAGGATTCAAGTCTATT
>NW_011370912.1:0-3783 GCF_000735185.1 Notothenia coriiceps | reverse complement strand
TGCATGTAAACGGTCTGCAGAGTCAAAACCCTCAAAGTACACCCTGTAGCGAGTAAAACTCTAACACAGAAAAGACCTCCCCAAAACGCCTCGTTGGAGATACGTCACTGTCCATTTGATTCTTCCGGGTAACTCATGATGTCATGCGTTACCCGGAACCAAATGGACCAATCCGTGGAGCCGTTACGTTAAGCCCCTGCTGATTGGTCCAAATTGACCAATCCACGGACTTCCTCACACACACACACTCAGTGCAGGCAGCTCTGCTGATCTCTCCTCCCTGGCTGCAGGCTGATAACAGACAGTTGGGATCGCGGTGAAATTCTCTCTGCAGACCCATTCTCTCTGCAGACCCATTCTCTCTGCAGACCCATTCTCTCTGCAGACCCATTCTCTCTGCAGACCCATTCTCACAGCGTATATCAAGCCACACTTATTGTTTTTACTTCGGCTGTGACTTTGTGTGTGCTCAGGGTGAGTTTGGCTGTGTTTCGCTGTGTATCGCTAAACAAGGAAACCACACCTCTACGGAGCTCAGCGCGATTCACAACGTCCCGACCAATCAGAGCACACTGTGCTCACAGGGAGGGTGGGGGCTGGAGCTACTGGAGCTACAACGAGCCGTTAAAGGCAGAGAGTGAAATTCAGTGAATACACGTAGTTTACAGAGATGCTGTTTGAGAAACCAAAGTGATTTTGGAAAACTGCACAATATAAATCTATTCTAGTAGACCTCAACAATGGAATTAGGATCAGTGGAAATGGCCATGACATGGGACCTTTAAGCAGAGACTGGAGAAAGATACAGCCGAAGTTGAGAGGGTTTAAGATGTTGAGGCCAACAGAGGGCATGATTTCTGTAAAATGTTGTACTTTAATGTTTGAAGGAAAAAAGTAATCCCTCTCCACTGACATTGAGCAAAGAGAAAATAAATGAGAGTCCTTTATGAACATAATTGGTAGACTTCTTGAAGAATGTAAAGTACAGGTTTGCCTGTCTTTCAAGTTGTTATACTTTTATACCAATTGTGCCAATTTGAAAAGATGAAAACGTTTAATAATGAATTGTAGGTGCTGCATAAGTTCAGATCACACTTTGATAGGCTTAAACAATATGTGGCAAATAATTGGAATAACCTCTTTCAAAGTTTTAGAAGTTCAGGACTATAGCCTTTACAAATGCCCATGCTTTGTAGAGATGTATTGGATGTCTTTCCTCAATAAGTACTCTCCTACGCAGCTGCTCAATGTGTTATAACCTTGGTTTAATGTTTCTTCAGTGTAAGCATGCCTATCTCTGAATGATCACACAAACATTGCTCAAAGCTGTCCTCAATTATCGCTCTGAACACATATGATTATTTGTTGTTTTGTATTTTGGTTGCTTATGATCTGGTTTATCTTAGAAATAACACTGTAACAATGGCCTCCTGCTGTATTGGTAAAAATTGTAAAAATGGGAGCCCTGCAGTTATTCTAGCTTGGGAGTGATCGTGTATTCTTGTAAGATATTTAACTTCAATGTTAACCTTAGTTGTGCCGTGTCCACCCCCTCCAGGACACGCTGTCCTCACTGTGCAGCACCTTCAGCGACAGGCTGCTGCACCCCACCTGTCTCACGGAGAGATACCGCAGGTCCTTCCTTCCTGCAGCGGTCAGACTTTACAACCAGCACTGCCCCTAGTAGACCCTCCTACACACACCACAACACAGACTATAACACCCCCTTGCTGCTAAATACAAACCACCTTTGTGCAATATGTGCAATATGTGCAATATATATATGCTATTAATAACTGTGTAATTTATACCTGGCTGCTAAACCCTTGTTACTGTTACAAGGTATCTATCTTGTATTTTGTAGATTGTGTAACTTGCTGCTGTTAAATACCGTCAAACTATGTGCAATATATACTTTATATATGCCATCTTTAATAACTGTAATATATACCGGGCTGCTAAATCCTAAGAACTGCAACAGGATTTGATTTGAAGATTTGATTTGTATTTTTGAAAATTATGCAACTTTTTATCTTTTTTTTTTAGCATATTGTTGTTTGTTTATTATATTATAACTTAGTACTTTTTTTAACGCATTTAAGATATGCAACACTAAGCTGTCTGTGGCTCTTTCCTGCTGTAACGCTGAAAATGTCCCCTCTGTGGGACTAATAAAGGTATTCTGATTCTGATTCTGATTATTTAGCCTTAATTAGCTCTATATGTTGTGTTACATAAAGATGGCAGTTTGTTAACAAGTCAACCAGATAGAGACACACAGGGTTTGGCTGAATTTAAATGATTTTTGTTTAAATGTAGATTTAAAAGCCAGTGATTGTTCCCTTTAGATATCTCAGCCCTGATCCATGAAGATCTTTCCCACTGTGCTGCTCATCATTACAAGCTAAATGACATTGCACATTTAAATGCAGTCCTTTGAATGAACCATAATGGTGTCGAACTACCAGATAGATCCTGTGTACGTGTCCACTTTCTTGAAGGTTAACACCTGTATTCAGGAATACATTAATCAGCTGGGGGCCAAGTTGACATATAGCACCATAAATAATGTATAGGAATACATAATGGATTTAGCAGAAAGGATTGGTTGTCAAATGTCACCTCCTTCCCTAAGACATGCTGCAAAAGGCCGGCTTACACGAGCCCATCAGGCATGACGGGAACAAACATGATTGCCTCGCAAAAAACAATGTGTAGCCCAGACCCAACCCATGTTTAAGAGAAGGTGAAACAACAACAACAACAACAACACAAAGCCAGGGAATGGCTCGTCACCCAGCCCATTGATGTACATTTTGTTTAACCTTGCCCATTCTGTTCGACTCAAATATATACTGTGTTGTCTGCAGATGAGGAGTGCTCGTTGCTCAGCACAAATCAATACAGCAATCTTTAGATAAACAGATGATTTCATGAGCCGCGGGTGAGGGATATTCCTTCGAGGAGTCCGCCAAACGACACAGAGCTTACGGAGGACAGAATGGGGGGGAGACTGCAGCAGACAGAAAGAGAAAGAAGGGATGGTCAGAAAGACATAAGGGAGAAAACAAGAAAAGAGTGATAAGAGGGAGGGAAAGGAAGGGTTAAAGACCAAGATAGGAGAAAAAGCAAGTGATGGGGTAGAGTTAGAAAGAGACAGAATGCAGGAGGACAATGAAAGCAGAGCTGTGCACTACCCTGGAGGCGATTGTCTGACACACACACACACACACACACACACACACACACACACACACACACACACACACACACACACACACACACACACACACCTCTTATGAAACTGTAGCTGACTAGCTGTGTGTGTTGCCATGGGAACTTTATTTATGTAATCTGCACTGAGGACAACCGAGTTTGGATGTAGGTGCCGTACTTCACACAAGAAAGTTGTTCATTTACTTGCTCTGTATTCCTCCATCTTCAAGAGAATAGAATAGCATGTTGCTGTGTTTTTAACATGAGGATTCACTGACAGATTAAAATGTAATAAAGCAGTGCATGCAAGTTAAAGGGGCCCTGTTTTGGCTTTCACTTTCCTGTAGTGTGTTATATATGTTTTTGTGCATGTAAGCAGTCTGCAAAGGCTAACATCCCAAAGTTGTAGGGAGTTTTATATTTGTTCTACGACTGAAAACGTAATAGATTCAATACATTAAGGAGCATACTAGGGCTGAACAATATATCGTGTCATGGCGATAACTGCGATATGCGCATGCGCGATATTCACATCACAGGGACATGCGATTTTATTCATTTTTTTAT
>NW_011370910.1:0-1659 GCF_000735185.1 Notothenia coriiceps | reverse complement strand
CACTGTTTTTTGAGAACACAAATTTGGCAAATAATGCACCATAATACATTCTGACGAAAAATAAAAAATATTTTTTTTAAAAGAAAACAAGCCTCCTGTGAGTTACTACAAGCTATAAAGTAGATTTTAAAAACGTTTTATAGAATAAAAAGCTCACTGCAGGACGTTGTAGAAATGCGTGTGTGCACCACGACAAAGGAGCCTCATTCACTTTACTCTAGTTCACTTTAGTTCGCGTTGTTTGCGTGGTGCCGACACGTAAATGTAACAAATGTCGTGACTCCACCACGCAATGCGGTGTTAAGGAGTCGTGGTGGAGTCACGCATTCTGGTGAGATCAAATAAAAGCAATAATTGTGGCTTGCTATTGAGTAAGAACATGTTTTCATGAACCACACAGCTTCCGGTCTTCCTATAACACGTAATGCCGTGAGAATACCAATAGAAATACATTACTTTTAAAATCGTGCTGTGCAACACGAAAAAAAGGGGAAAATCGTGTTGGTGAACACGAATCAATAGATTAAAAATCGTGTTGGTGAACACGAAATGCTATGAGACTGGGTTGTTTTATGATGATGTCATTATGAAGTCTCTAAGTAGATGCCGGAGATGGATGTTTTTGTAATTGCAATTTTTCTTTGGAAAAAATAAATAACATTATATAACATAATACATTTCTTCATCAAGTTATTCAGTATTTACATTGTCACACAATAACAACTTTTGCACAGGGTTTTGGCAAAATGTGTTGAATTTTGAGCCAAATCTGGTTTTTGTGAATGCGATTAAAGATGGAGGACAAATTGCTGTATTTAAATCTAGCAAAATTAATAATTCATTATCATATTGAGACCAAACTAACTGGCAGCATATCAGCCTTCAGATTCAATAAAGTGTGTGTTACAAAGCATTGTGTGAGTCCTTAGAATCTAACAGTGTTCAGTTTGTAGCCTGTACTTCTTTAGGACAATATGTTTCCCTGGTTGCCTAATCAGAAAAGAGAATATAAAATATATGTTAATTATTTAGAAAAACAAAAAACAACAACACTGAGCCTGATTATGGAACCAATGGTATGTGAAGCATATAGTCTAAATATCAATGTTGGTTGTTACACTTTTGCCAATCTTTGGGAAAATCTTTATCTCTGTTGTACACTTGCAACAGGTTGTAAAATGTAATTACTACTCAAGAGGAAATGAAAGAGGTCTACCATGAGTAAACAAGATGATTATAGTATTTGGAAAAGGATTGAGCAAGTATTGTTTTGCAGGTGGAAATAAAGCTTGAGGCAACAGATATGACTGTTTCGCAAGTGCAGAGCGCCACAACGACATCTATATTTTATATTCTTTTCTAAATATAAATGTTATGTTGAATGTGTTCATATACATTTAAAGAATCATTTAAATCATGTCCTTTTCCTCTTTCCGTAAGGGTAAGGATTAGGGTAAGGGTTAGGGTTAGGCATGTGTTGGTTATGGTTAAGCTTAAGATAAGTCTCCAGGAAATGCATGTAAGTCAATGTAATGTCCCCTGAAGTGATGTATACACTGGTGTGTGTGTGTGTGTGTGTGTGTGTGTGTGTGTGTGTGTGTGTGTGTGTGTGTGTGTGTGTGTGTGTGTGTGTGTGTGTGTGTGTGTGTGTGTGTGTGT
>NW_011370909.1:266298-319887 GCF_000735185.1 Notothenia coriiceps | reverse complement strand
GATGACCTCCAAAGAGAAAATCAAGCAAACTCGGAATAAAGTATCATTTTATTTAAAAAAATGTTTTCGAGTTTAAATTCCACGACATTAGCATTCGCTCGCCATCTCAAGTCTTCTACAACATACGTTTAGGGAGCATATAGAAGCCTATGACATCCCGGAAAGTTGAAAATGTTACGCTAAGGGCCGCCCCCTTGCGTTTGGAAAAAAAGCCGACACAGGGATTGACAACGTCAACATAGGCCCGACTGGGATGAGATGTGTTGGGACACAGCATGTAATTCAAATGGTAAAAGTCACATTCTGAGTTGATATACAGTAAAAGGACAAATTGAACTATTTTCCAATATAAAACCTGACTTTACAAAATGCATGATTTATACCGGTATGGCGTAGAGATCAAAAGATGTGGTTATAATGGGAGATGGATGGGAACGAGTGGCTAAATGTGGTGAGTTTTTTGGTTTAATTTGATTCCTGTGCAAAACTAATAATCCACCAAAATCAATGTTGTTGCTAGATCTTTGACATATCCAAGACTGTGAATAAAAAAGCCGACCACCATTCATTATATGGAAAATAACTGCCTTTTTGTGCATGTTTTTCATAGAAAACGCATGCATGTTCAAAACTGGCAGTTAAAGAGTTAAAATCCTGAACATAAGTTCATTTGGTTTTTTGATCAGGACTGAAGTTGATTGAAAGATTTACCCAAAAGTTTAAATTTATCTGTTGTCATTTTAGAGCTTTTGGAAGTGGACATTTTTGTCGAAAGACTAATGTGTGCAAGTTTTTTGTTCAAATCTGATTTTGTGCAAAAACTAATAATCAACCAAATCATGTTTGTTGCTAATCTTTGACATATCCAGACTGTTATAAAAAAGAGCCAGTCCACCCACAATATGTATTTTTTGGAAAAATAATTTCTGTTTTCATCATGGAAAAACAGGGTTTCATGTTTCCAACATGGATTTAAAGGGTTAAAATCCTGAAAAATGATTACATTTTGGTATTTTCTATTAGGGCGGAAGTGCTTAAAGATTGAACCCAAAGAAGTTGTGAAAAAACCTTTTAATATAATGGTTTTATCAAGTATTTGCAGTGGACATTTTGTCTCGAAATGACTAATTTGCGTAGTCCAATCGAAGTGTTTACCGGAGGGAATGTTAAGTAAACCTTTCCATCATTCTCAATAATTAACATTATAGGATGTTATATCGATAATGTGTCACTACTTACAATATAATTAACTTATTTTTCTTCCAAAAGTAATTATCCAAAGCCTCTGTACACCCCCTTCTATTTTACACATGTAATGGTTTGTCCTGCTCCAAACGCGGTGCAGCACCGCCGGCAACTTTTCCTACAGAGTGAGAAGCATGTGAGGAGCAGGGATGCCTAGTACTTTACTGTGAACACATGTTCAACAGACCACAAAGTCAGGCTTTCAAATGAGGAAAGAAAGGAGAGAAAGACAGAAGAGGGACTAAAAGGGCCGACAGTTGTCACCAGTTTTTCAAAGAAAGGTGGGTGGGGGGGGGGGGGGGTGGTCATGAGGGTGGGAATGTGTCCGTCTTGCCTAAAAGCGTAGCCATTGTAATAATAATTGTTATGTTTTTTTTACTAAGGCTGACATTAAGACTGGTTAATATCTATACAGGTTTTGATTTCACTGCTCTTTTAAGATTGAATTTAGTAAAAATGCAGGTTCATTTTTAAGCAAGCTATTTCATACTAAAATCAGTTGTCCCTCCCCTGGTGCAGGACAACAGATCCATCTCTAGACTTCAGCAGCCTGCCCCCATAAGTTTTATATTTTCACAGCTCAGTGTCCAGAAATATTGCTGCAGTCTAATTATGGACTAACAAGATAGATCCAGCCTGTACAGGTAGTAGGTTATTTAAAGTATACATGAGTTGGTTGGGTTCTGGAGGTGTGGTTACAGCCAATTTTGCTGGTTGTCCGTGGCCCTGAGCCTGGTGGTGGGGCCCAATGGATATATTTCCATGGGCACAAAATCCTGGCCGTGTATGGCCAAGAGGGCAGGACCTATAACAATTTACTACCCCAATAGCATGTGAGGCTGAAAGAAAGGACCGTTGACTAATGTAAATGTATCTTTTAAAAAACAAAAACATTTACTGACTTTTTTAGGATAGCTTTAAAGTAATGTTGTAAAATTACAAACCGGGGGCCTTACAGGGTTAAAGGGCATTGTTTTATTGTTATTTGGCTTTAAGATGTTTATTTTAACTATCATTGAATTAAAACTCTTATTTAAATAAGGTGTGTGTGTGTCTTCTGTATTCCTGATGATACACTGAGAGAATGAGCTCAATAGTGCTGCTGCGCGATCACCATAAGCTAAACAGTCTGTATAATTGCATTACATTTTGTATAATGTTAAGCTTCGTTTGATATTTTGCCTGCGGGAATACAAAAAAAATAAAAGTTTAGATATACTGAATATTATTTGATTTATCCCCTTAATCAATATGTAGAAGGTGTTGTAGTGCCTTAAATAACCCTTATTTTATAGGAGATGTTTTTTATGTTCAATAATAGTGATTTCAATGCCACCCAAAATGATCACTGGTTCCTCCCTGGCCACCCCACTGTCTCCTGGTTCCCGCCGACTGCTATCGGATGGATTCAATACATGGGACTTGCAAAGGTTGTCAGTGTCCGACTATCACAAGTAGAATCATAATAAAAACAATAAGCCGATAAAATGTATGCACCAAGTTCAGATTGTTTCCTGCAAGTTCTCACATCAGGTTTTACAAGCTCTTCCATTTGCACCATATATACTTCATATAAACCCCCATAAGCCTCTGCATGAAGTCACCATCTAAAGTAGTAAATACAGAATATTAGTTTGACTGTCTGTCAAATGCCATTTTGAATTGCTTTTTTTTTTACGGGCCTGATATATATATAAATTATATATATTATTATATATATATATTCTGCACATAAAAGAATAATCTGTTTATTATAGTTCTTTTTTGGCATTCTTTGATAACTTCAGATGAATGCAACAAAGATGTAGTAGTAACTCCATCTTCACTCCATGTTGTTATTAACACATCAAATATCAACACCAAATATCCAAATGCAACTATGAACTCATTTTGGCCTCATAAAACGATTGAATATATGCAGAACACATTGTCACAGTGCTGAGACACAGCTCTTCAGATCATGCAAGTCACCCGAGAAAGGTTGACTGTCCAATTATAAGTGCAGCTTTGCTTGAGATGAGTGGCTGTGTAGAGTCTGGCCTGGCAAAGTCATTACCGTCAATCTGAGTGACAGTTTGGCCGAACTGGCAGATCCGCAGACATCTCGAGCGTTATGCGCAGCAGGAAGGTGTTGAAAACGTGACACTCCAGGCAAAGGGCGACACCAATCGACTAGGTGTTGCATCATGATCTGTGCACCAGATTGACTTGCCGTTGGTGAAAAATGACCATCTGTGAAGTGTCACTCTGAGATGCTGCAGAGAGGACAGACAAACTGATAAAGAAATCAAATGAGAGGAAAAGCAATAGATTGTCTACAAGAAGTCATCATTAGTTCTGGTTTGCCGATTAAATCAACACTTAAAAGCTAAATGCTTCATGTGTGCCTAGTACCATACTGAAATAAATCTCGAAACGTTGGACTCATTTTACATTACCCTGTGAGCCATTGCCCTACAACTTTAGGCTCCCTGGAAGAAAAACTATATAATATTGACATAAAAAATGGATCCAAGTCAACGCTCAATGCCTTGACTTGTTTCCAAGTCAAGGCATTGAGCTGTAAATCAGCTGCAGGCACCCTCTAATAACCTACACAGAGCTAGTGGCTGCAGCTAGGACAGAGAGTGAAATTCAGTGAATACACATACTATACAGAGATGCTGTATGAGAAAACAAATGTGAGTTTGGAAAATTGCACAATGTAAATCTATTCTAGTAGACCTCAACAATGGAATTATGATCCGTAGAAATGGCCATGTCATGGGACCGTTAAGATGTTTTTGATAACATTGTTCGAACATTATGCCCTACTACAGTGTATTCTTAAAACGTTTTCAGCTGGACGTTTTATTTTGGTTCCCAGAATGTTCTTCTGAAAGGTAGTATACCTTTCTCTCCCTTGGGGGGGACACACTCTATAATGAAGTCCTTCAGCTTCATTAACGGACGCAAAGAGCTTCCAACTGATTGCAATGTATTCCCATCGGCAGCGGTATTTGACGCGCAGGGAAGCACCGCATCTGTACATGTCGGCGGCAGTTAAAGGCAATGTGAGCGTCCATTCCCATTGGATAACGGAGGATTTTACACCCGGAAATAAGTATTATCCTTACTGTCGATTGATTTTCCAGTGATATCTGCACTACTCATCAACTCAAAAACACCAGATTATCCTTGTTAATTACACAACATTGATTGGTTTAAATTGTGTTCAATACTTTTGTATTTTTCCCCTTCGATTCGGAGAAACAAATATTTTTTCGGAGTTTAGGATGGCAGAAGACACTACACTACCCATAATCCTCAGCTATCATTTGGGACTACACCATGTGCTTTGCTTGACAAAGCCAGTGATTAGTCCTCAAGCTCTGTGATTGGATGTTGGAGTGGCAGTACGCAAAGTTTACGCCGAGCGTCAAACAGCATTTTGAAATGTGCAACACAATAAAACAGATACACAGAAGAAATAGTAAATACAAAAAGAAAAATAGTAAAATAGGAAATAGTGAAATAGTGCAATAAGAGTCTATATACAAGTGATTGGAATATGATATAAATAATTTCTATGTAGCAGCCAGATTAATGTTATGGATGTTGTTTCAAAGTTCAGGTGTTTAATAGTCGTATTGCCTGTGGGATGAAACTGTCCCTGAGTCTGGTGGTTTTAGTCCGAATGCTGCGGTACCGCCTGCCAGACGGCAGCAGACAGAACAGTTGGGGTGATGGGGGTCTTTTATAATCCTGAGCAGTGGCGGCCGGCCCATAGGGGCGCTAGGGGCGCCGCCCCACCTCTTCCCACATACAAAAGAAAATATTAAAAAAAATATTAAATTAAAAAAAATATATTTAAAAAATATATATATTTTATATTTTTTATGAACAAGGTAAATATCATACAATTGGTATCAGTAAAATGTATAATCTACNTGTTAAACGCTATCGATTCAAACGGCAGCGTTTTTATTATTATTAATATTTTTGTTTTAAGCTCTCGTCCTTATTAAAAGCAAAACCAGTCGAAGGGGAAATGCTTCCCCTTCGACTGGTTTTGCTTTTAATAAGGACGAGAGCTTAAAACAAAAATATTAATAATAATAAAAACGCTGCCGTTTGAATCGATAGCGTTTAACAGACGGGCGCTGTTTGGGACGTTACGTTACAAAATACTACACAGACAGCGCTAGCTGGGAGATCGATCACTTTATTTGCTACACTATGCGGTACTATTAAATCCACGTATATTACACATCACAGCAATGAGGCCAGATAAATTAAACCAGGATACATCCTTTACCGTCAAAACTGGATCTAAACGCAGCTGCCTGTGTGCGCTTGATAAATACTTTCTGATTTTATATTTAGCTACTTATTAGCTGGCCCTAACGTGTGAAGTTATACAAGCATTTGTAGCAGTGCTTTTCACAAGTAGACTCTTGCTTGCAGGCCAGAGTAGCTGGAGTGATTCAACAACAACACAAAGACATATTTGAGAAGTGATCAGGATGAACAGAAAGAGGAAAAGGAAAAGACAGTACACTGAAGAGACCAGGAGGGTCAGAGCAGGAGGAAGCCAGGAGGAGATGAAGACATTAGTGAAGAAGAAGAAGAAGAAATGTATGTGAGGAATAAAGATGAAGTGTCAGAAAGAGGGACAGAGGCAGGGATCAGGAGGCAGATGAGACTCCAGCTGGACCACATGGTATGGTTTTATTCTCCTTACATACATATTCCATCACAGCAGCACAATCTAGCGGCTCTTAGTATTGTCAAATATGTATTGAAATGTGTTGCTGCACGGGTCAACTTTAGCTCTCTTAAGAGATGGGTGATGTCATTTGTGTAATTAATTATAACTAATTACTTTTACTTTACTTACAGTAAACAGAATTCTAGGGTATTATGAGTATTTTCTGCTGTTTTATACTATATTTTTGTTTGTCTGAACATCTTGTTTCTCTTGTGCATTAAGAACACTTGTGTTAGGGCATGATTTAACAATAAATAGGTTATATACAGGTATACAGTATAAAATACCACGTACTGTCTGCCCTCCCATGCCACCCAGTCATGACCTCTTGCCCCCCCTTTGCCACCCCATGTAAAATGTTCTAGAACCACCACTGATCCTACTCCACCAAAAAATATAATTCATTCCTCACAAATATACAGCTGTATCGCTCTTTTAGCTCACCTTTCACACATGTTGCAGACAGATCACTATCAAAACACAACACATATCTCATATGATGCTAGAGCAGGAGACTGGAGAAATCCTTTCTGTTCTGAAAAGAAAGCACTGCATGGCCCGAGAGAGTGCTGCATGCAATTTGAGGCTGCTAAAGAGAGGGATGTGTGAAAGGCTTTGAGCTGATTTATGCTGTGTTTCATCCTACAATAAAGATTATGGATGATGATATTGATTTAGCCGGGGCTGTGGCCATGACTGGACTCAGGCTCTCAGGTTGGGAGAAAAGAGAATTTACCTCATTATCATTCTCACACAGTGAGGAAGACTTTCTTTCTCTGTGTGTGTGTGTTTTTGGATAAATGTGTGTCTCTATATGTGTGTGCCAGAGTCTTAGATCATCCTCTGTATTAGCAGCACGACTCTTCCCTCCTTCAGTGTTTGGGAATGTGTTGAACCCCATCCTGTCCTCCTCTTTCTGGAGCCAGAGAGCGAGCAGCGGGCGTTCCCAGCACAGCAGAGCAGACCAGGAGGGAGGGAGGAACTTATTGACTCCACTTTGATTTAACCTCTCCTGCCTGAACCTCAGAGGCGCTCAGACACATGCAGATCGGGGAAATCTTAAAAGAACAGCTGCTTTCTCAGGGATGTGCACCTTGAGATACCAGTGAGATTTGTTCATGGCTTCTTAAGTTTGGATATATTTATATATATATATCAGTGCTGGAAGTAATTGTAAATTAATTCATTATAATTAACACAGCTCAATCAAATGTAACTTCAAACAACAAGTCGCATAATTTGCATTATTTATTTCACATGTGAAGAAAGAAAATAACAAAATAACATTAAAGATAATAACTTAGCATCAATAGCTAGCTCTGGTGAGTGTATCCAGTACTCATGAAGTCCCATCCTCACACACACATGGTTCACACCTGCTTTAGCAGACACAGCTTATTCCTGACCTGAATATAAGCTTAGCCAAGGGTAACATTAGCAAGTCAGCTAAGAACAAAATGTAAAAACAAATTTGAAGTTACAAGGAAGCAACTAAACAAACAGAAACTAAACTGCTAACCATAAATCAGATACAGTATCTACCACATTACTGTAACATGTTACTTAGTAAAGTATTATTGTCCACTGATTAGGTAATAGTAACTGATGCAATATCATGCACACAAAATGTTTTAGCAGATCAAGATTACATTTATTTAAACTACGTTGATGCATTGATTATAGGCTGATTATTTGCTTTGTATCTACAATCTCAATGTATCTAAAATGTAACTAGTGACTGTGTTGTGGTGGAAAAAGTACAATATGTTCCCCCTTAATGGAGTAAAGAAGGAGCAGAAACAGACGGAAAAAGAAATTGTGATACTCAAGTAATGAAAATAGATCCTGTATCAGCAGTAATTGTTCAAATGTATTTTATCACTTTTATTTTCATCATGAATATAAATGTACTGTATGTTTTGACTTGCAAACAATTCTCAGCACATTATGTCGCTCAATGCATTTACAAAATGTTAGGCTAATACATCCCTAGTTTCAGGCCATTTTAGAAACAGCAGCTTTTATTACAAATAATATCACTTATGCTGTTTGGCTGAATGCTGTTGGAGTTGTTGAACAGGACAATGGCGCAAAAGTTCACTTCTCTTTAATTAATTACCCGCTTTTGCTTCTGCCGGCAACACACACATACATGTACACATTCACCAACGCACCAGAGTAAGGTTTTTAGAGGAAAAAGGAGAAAGTGAGGGAGTGAGAAAGAGGGTAATATCAGCAGGCTATCTATCCTCTCTTCCACTGGTGCATCCCAATCCTCTTTGGAAATAACAAATGCATAAAGGAGCCACAACACAAATATATCTGCCTGGCTCAGATAGATAGGGCTATGCGAGAGTTTAATACCCTTATGTAAACCAGTAACAATCAAGCCCTAACACACACCCCCACATCACCACTAAGGGGACAATAAGGAACACACTCTGTTCTCTCTCTCCAGATATGTACAGGGAGGAGTGATTGTGTGTGAATGTGTGTGTAAGAAAGAGGGAGAGAAGAAGAGGGAGACGGAGCTGTTTTCTTCAGCAGATAGTGAACAATGCAGTAGATTGGCTAGCTCCCTGGTGCTCGTTGTGGTGGCTGTTGTTTCAGAAGCAGAGAGTGATATAGACCCTGACCTCAGAGACCACTGCATGTCTGATACTCCATTTCATTCATCCCTCACCATCCAGTGTTTTGATATCTAACTCTCATCCCTCTGCGCCAATTTGTTTTTATACTTTGCATCCTCTCTCAGCCTCTCTCTGCTCTTTTTTTTTTCTTTCTTTGCTAAAACTGACGATTCAGTAGACAAAGAGAGCAGCAACACTAAAACCGAAGAGGCCATTTGTCTAAAAAATGTTGCCACTGACAAGCAATCCTAACCAAGGAAAATACTCCAGCACTGGCACATTTATCAAATTAATTTGGGTAAAATATACTGCACATATGGCAGGTTTACCTACTTGGAGACGCTCAGGAAAAGTTATTACATTCTTATAATAAATCTTGACTTGCGAAAAATAAAATATAAGATGATTTTGCATCATTTTTCCTAACTACACACACACCCATTTTGACCAGGAGGGAGAAAAACGACAAGGCTGGCTTTTTAAAAGTGGATCAATATCATTAGTATGCCATGCATGTGTGTGTATGTGTGTATGTGCATGTGTGTGTGTGGACATGAGGGTAGTATAGACAGGAGTTAGGATAGCAAAGGTTAATATCATACATCAGCTGCCATCTGCATACGTCTCTGAAGGAGAAAAACACTCTTTGTCTCTCTCTACTCTCAGTGGGGCTGATTGCTGTAAGATTATACATCGGCTGACATTTCACACTTGCTAGATGAAGAAATTTGGACACTTTCTTTTAGAGGTGTAGAGGGGGCGGCCATAACAGCTCAGCAATTTAACACGGTCTCTCCGGCAGCGTTAATCTCTCTCTAACTAGAGGAAAAACATTGTGATATTTAAGACAGTTAAAAATGTTTCTAATAAGCAATTTTGACAGGACTAAAACTAAAATAATTGTTTAGGTAGCATATTCATAAAATGCTACAGGGCCTTCTAATGTTAGCAGCTTCCGATGATCTTCAAAGCTTTTCGACGGTCTCTATGAGAGCAGATCAAGTTGCTGTGTGAGAGTAGCAGCAGTTTCAGAGATGTAAAGAATCTGTTTCACTGCAAGCTCAGCGAGACATGATCAACATCTGTAAACCAAGCACACACAGAAAGTGAAACCCAATGCAGTGCAGAGAGAGGCAGACAGAGCTGTCTGTGCTGCGTGTGTGTGTGTGTGTGTGTGTGTGTGTGTGTGTGTGTGTGTGTGTGTGTGTGTGTGTGTGTGTGTGTGTGTGTGTGTGGACATTCACGTATGCATTGTCGTCGGTGTGTGTCTTACCCATATTTGATTGCATGCTTGTACTGCTCTTTCTGTGTGTCTGCGTGTGCATGTGTCTTTGTGATTGCATGTGAAAGCATACCTTGAAATTCTCCTTGATCATCAAGCTTAATGCTGCACTCTCTCAGCCATATAAGACCCTGCTAGGAAACCATCAAATATTTATACAGCATTATCCCCGATCCTATAGCCTGTAAGTACAGAAAACACTGCTGACTTCCATTGCATTACAGAGGTTCAGGATTCCTGAAGCTGTGTTTTCTGTTTGGAGTTTTGTTAGATTTTGTGTTTATCCACCACAAGGTGTTCGTGAGGAACACTGAAGTGGTTGTGCCGACAACCCGCTGGGTAAATGATACAGTACAGAAGACGCACTGTCACAAGTGCTATTTACTGCTATGACTGCAGGATATGTGACAGTTTTTAAAATAGTGATTGAGAGGGAAGACGGCGGAGACATACGGAAAGAGAAAGCGAGAGAGTATTAATTCTACGTCCCAGACACTGAATGGCTGCTGTTGTTCTGAAGGCTGTTTTATGGAGCAGAAACAGCCTGATCTCTGTGTTGTTTTCTCCCTGATTGATTGCCCTGGCCTGAGGCTCCTCGGAGTGCGCTGCGTTTTGTCTGAGTATTTACTGGAATGTTAGGAGGATAAAATTCACAGCGTCAGCCATCACAGTACAGAGGCAGAGTGGCAAATACAAACAAACCCAAAGGCAGAGGAGGCCCACACAGAGAGACAAATGGGGACACAGACGTTGAGAAAAATAGACAGCATAACAAGACAGACATACAGTATCATACAATGCGTAGACAAAATACATATGCATTTTCATTACAGCTGCAATGACCTAATGCTCACCGTTCATAACATCCTGTCTTTCCTCCCTCTTGCGCATCTTTGACTTTATCAGCCTTTGCTTTCTCTACAATTAATGTTTGTCTTTGCAACTAATAAAGCTGAAAACCTCGCAATCAATGCACACATTACTGCCACCGAACTAGACTCATATGCTAAAAAGGGAAAAATATGCAATCAAAGACATTGTTAACTTTAACCAGTTAGTTAATCATGTACAACCTAATGCAACTCTATCCACTACCGTATCGCTGGTTCTCTAACGTCACACCTTTATAGACTTAACAAATCATTTGGGTCAGATGTTATTGGGTTGTATTAGATTGGACAGTTGTTCCTAATAAAGCGTAAATCAGTGAGAATGTCATTGAAAGGCTAAAAAAAAATAAAAAAAACCCTTCATAGGTGAAATGTATAAGTTTGGCTTCTAAAAGATTTCCAGAGGAAAAGCTGGAGAAGGTGGAGTGAGCCCCTCCTCTCACTATGATATTGGACTGTAAAACTGTAACTTCCTTCCTGCATTGATTTCACTGAACACCTCTGGCACATTCATGTTTCAAAAATGAGAAATCATTCAGTTACAGACACACCAGAACTCTCTGGGGTCCCGCTCAGACCGTCAGGAGAGAAAAAAAACACATTTAGACATCTCTGCCTCTGATTTCTCCGAACTACTACAAGCTTTCATTTCAGTCGGTTTTTTCGTAACTGGTTATCAACATTTATTCCGTATCAGATATTTCCTGTGTACATGTAGGTGATGAAAACAGGAGCGTGAGCTTTAAGAGGCAGATCTGCTGTGGACAGGCCAACCCCGGGCTCTGTCTGTCAGGCTGTGAAGCCCCTGTGTGCAGCAGGGTGGGCCGGGCTGCTCAGGCTCCCTCTGTTGCAGACCTGTCACGGTGACAGAGACGGACTGACACGCTGCAGCACTGAGAGCTCGCAGCCTTCAATCTGACGCTTTTTATTTCATCCAGCCATAAGTATTTCTCCTTTTCTCTCAAAGTCTTTACCTTCCTTTTTTTTCTCTTTAGGTGATGTATTATATCTCTCAAAATTGATAATTTTTTAATCAATCCATAAAAAAGTATCACATAAATTTGCGTTTTCAAACATTTACTAGGTTAATGTTGAATGGAACATTAAAGTTAGTGCTACACAACAACTTAATCAATTAGAACAAGAAACTGCACTTACAAATAAGGATATCATCCTTTAACTGTTTTTATAGTGTCAGCATTAAGTACATAATGTGTGTTTGTTTGTGAGCGTGTGTGTGTGTGTGTGTGTGTGTGTGTGTGTGTGTGTGTGTGTGTGTGTGTGTGTGTGTGTGTGTGTGTGTGTGTGTGTGTGTGTGCTTGTGTGTGTATAACCTGTTTCTGTGTGTCTCTCTATTCTCCACCATCCTCTTTTCTGCCCTTGCATCCACAAAAAGCACTTAGCCACAGTAAAAACCAAACATCTTATCACTCTTTTCTAATGTCTGCTGCTCACACACACATACACATTAATAATATTATACAAGACATTAAAGTGACATATATACGGTCAGTATTTCATCTTTACATTTATAGCCTGAAGGGCTGATGCTTTTATGCCTTGCTTGTAAATAATTGAAACAGTACAGTATTATTGTGTGGCTCCTCATAATCACAAATGCATCAATATGATAACAATGTATTGTTTGTATATTGAACAAAGCTTTGAAAGGTTTTCATGTTACACCGTCCTGTCTATTTTCTAAAAGAGCAAGTGTTTACTTCTCTGCTTTGAGCACATTCAAAAGATCAAATAAAGAGATTACTTCAACTGTCGTTTTGAAAACAACATGACCGGATTCTTCGTTATCTGTATTAATGGTTGTTTTATATTGCCGCGCCAATTATGTTCATTTATTAATCTGTACGGTATGATGTTGTTATTCCTGTTTAAGAGCATTAGCAAAGAAAAATCCACTCTAACTAATGTTATAAAAAGTAAAATTATATCAATGACATTTCCACTTTTAAGGGACAGTTTGGATTTTACATGAGGGTTGTATGAGGCACTTAATCAGTGTCAGTCTAATATCAACAGGAGATGAAGGTTGGAGCCATATTGGAAAAACAGACAGGAGTACCACAACAGAAGTAAAGCAACATACTGCTGTGGAAGGGGGCAGCAGCAAAATGTATGAGTGTATCAGTTTAAGTAAATATCTGATAGCCCTTTCCGGCAAGGAACTGAAGCCATTATTTATGCCCTTTTCAAAACCACCAGACTCCATTGAAAAACAAGTACCCTTGCATCAAACAGCAGTTGCTGTTCTACTGCTGCCTTAATCGATTGGTTTGTTTGTGGTATTGTTTGACTTCAATTAATCTGAACTAACCTTTTGAAAAGTAATTCAGCTCCCTTTATTCAAAGTGGTTACATGAATACAAACTTTACATTAAGACTCAACCAGAATAAGTTAACAATTTATGCCTTTTATGAAAAGGATATCTAAAAACATCCTCTTTTATGTGATTTTTGTTTGAACTAAGATGACGTTAGAGAAAATGTCATTAAACAATTTTAGAAAATGACAGGTGCTTTTAATGAAGGGGTATTTGAGCTCCTTTGTTTAGGGTTAGATTTGGGAACCACTTATTTTACACCATAAATAATTTATTTAAAAATCATCCGTAGAATGGCAGATAATACCATTTCAGGATTCTACAATGAAAAAAAGGGGTGGATCTTTTCTCTCGATCTGTCTATTTAACGGATCCTTAGATACATTGTTCAACTTACGTTTTTATATATAAAGTTGGTACAAATGTTCCAGGTCTTATACAAATGAATCCTTGTTAATTGGTTGAAACAGCAGTGCTTCTATCAACTTGTGAACATGGTGACGGGATGAAGAATTTGGATTTGACTGTAGATGTTAAGTTTATAATAATACTCAGATAAAAAGCTGAACAGACAAAAACGATCTTAACATCGTACACAACAACGTGATCAAACCCTGAATCAGTCTCAAAACGAAGACTTCTAGGAGTTCCACTCTGCTTGCAAAATTATTTTGACAAATCTTGTATTATCTACCCAGATTTGGTTTTGCTGTTAAAATGACAAAACTACTCTTTCCTTTTCAGAAACAGCTCTGGCTCCCCTGTTGTCTGAGACACTGTAGCTGCACACAATATCATTTCTTTCCTGCTAGGGATTTATTTTCTCCAGAGATGTAACTGCTTTGTGTTTCAACCACACTACATTTGCACGGAGTAGTACCCAGGAGTGCTTCCACAAAGCCTGATGGGTGGTTAGGAATGAAGTGCGTGGTTGCATCAAATTAAATAAAGAGCACTACTACCACTTCAATTGTGTTCATCATGCTACTTCTGCACCTGAGTTCTCGTGAGTAGCATCAATAAGAATGACTGGCTAACCCCTACATTACTATCCTTCTGTAATGAAAATTGCTTCTGTGTTCAGCACCTGTGGCTTAATGCACCAGGTAAGGGATTCATAAAGAGAGGTTAGCTGCCTCAGCTTTTACTGAAATGGTGTATGTGGAAAATGTTCAATTATGTGTGGGCTGGGAAAACCATCTCGTCCGAGAACCTAACATCAGATTTTGGTCTGAGTTTACCAGGAAGTGATAATAACCTGATAATGTCCACTGACCCAGACAAGCCATATAACACAGCCCTGCTCTCTCTATGTGCCCCATGTGGATTCTTTCCTCCTCTGAAAGCTGACTGAGTTTGCCTCCATGATGAAGCAAACATGGATTCTGTCATTGCCGCCCCTCCCTCATCAAAGAGCTTGCTGCGTCAGCGGGTCGCATCCTGGCGGTTTGTTCCTCTGCTGCGGATCTGAAGCTACACGATCAGAAAAATGCACAGATGGAGATGCAGCCTGCACTGTCATAACTCATGTCCCCTTTTAACTCGGGCCTTTGAAGATGCTCCTGGGCTTAATGGGCAAATGAGGAGAGCTGAATTCAATCTTTCTTCATCATCAGCAGCACGTATATTAACGTGTTTACCTTGTTTATTTGAGAGTGTGTCTATTGTGGAGTGTGAAGATTTTGCTGCTCAGATCAGAAACAAATGATTAAAGGGGAAACTATTAATGAACTGAGATTTAACAGCATCATTACATAAATCTTTAAAGTCCTAAGCCATGTTTCCTTCTGCTTTTGTAGGCAATGAAGATGTTTTCCACTCAGCCTAACCTCCCAAATCCCTCGTCTTCTCCGCCTCCCTCACACATGTCAGAACACATTTTTAGCAGATATGCATGAGTGCTCAGTGGGAGGGCATATCCAGACCATTATTGAAGTATTTCATGTTTGTGCAGTATGCGGCTGTAAATACTCATGAGTGGATTTTAAGCTTAATCCCCTGAGATATGACGCTAAAGATTTTAATGCAGAAGGGATTAGCTTTCACTTTGACGGACTGTTTATTGAGTATGATGGACTTGAGGGAACTCCCTTCTTCCTCAGGTATAGATTTGAATATCGATTTATTGAACATTTCACTTTATTGCTTCTCATCTCTTCTTCAACCCCACTTTTATCCTCCTCCAATGTTCCCTCTGTGTATTATCAAACATCTCCATCTGTTTGAACTTCACCACTTTTTCTAGACATCCCACCCCCACCAGACCCTTAGCTTGATATCCTCTTTCTAACTTTAATTCTGGCTCAGTGTGATGTATCAAAATCTTGAGACGTATATTAGCCAAATATGTTAACATTTTAGATGGAGCTCCTCCTGCCTGCAAAAGCTATCAGCATTGAAGCAATAGACGTTCAACATCAATGTTTAATATGTTATGTATTGTCAATGTGCAATCTCAGGTGAGAAGATCAATATCACCTCGTTATCTGTGTGAGAGCGGAGCTCGAGACTGGAAACAGGCAGAACAAAGCTAATCTGATAGTCTCAAGCTCAATTGAAGTAATCATTCGGGGATTGCCAAATGAAATGGAGAATGTGCTGCACAGATGTCGGCTGGGAGAAGAAAATTGGTTGTTGTAACAGCATGAAACTATAACACTGCAACTTAAGTGAATTAAGTGAGTTTTAAAGATGCTAGCAGGTGTATGTTTAAGTGTCAGGCTAGCCGTTTTTCAATTGAATCCAGCCTTAATGCAAAGCTAGGCTATCCATCTTAGGGTAGATCAGGGATACTCAACTTGCTTTGCCTGGAAGACACAATTAAGAAATTACATAAGGACAGCTAATCTAAATGACTCCTGACCCTCCATTCTGATTGGACACATCGTGGAGCGGTATCATCATTTTAGTCTAAGTCTCGGCAAGAAAGCAAATAAGCATATTTCTGTAATGTTGAACTACTATTGCTTTAAAGGTCCCATGTCATGCTTTTCTGGTTATTACCCGTCCCCTTGTGTGTTATGAAGTTTTTTATGCATGTAACCGGTCTGCAGAGTCACAAACCCTCAAAGTACACCCTGTGGCGAGTAAAACTCTAACACAGAAAAGACCTGTCTATGCTGCCCCAGAACGCCTTATTGGAGATTTATCTTTTTCCATTGTTTTCATCCTGGGTACAGTGACGTGCCCATACCCAAATGGACCAATCCGTGGAGCCGTTACGTTATGTCCGCGGAGCCGTTACGTTACGTCCGCAGAGCAGTTAGGTTAAGTCCGCGGATTGGTCCAAATGGACCAATCTGCAGACTTCCTCACACACACAGACTCAATCAATTTCTTCTCCCTGAGACGACGGGACGTGGCGAGGCTGTGAGTCGGTGTGCGAGCACACACAAACTCCCAGCCAGGCTGCAGGTGTGTGTATGTGTTTCGGGCTGGGTTTCGCTGTGTCTCGCTGTCTCGCAGATGGCCACTGGGCTCATAGGGAGGGGGGGGGAGGAGCTGCAACAAGTCGTTTAGGACAGAGAGTGAATACCAATGTGAGTTTGGAAAATTGAACAATATAAATCTATTCTAGTAGACCTCAACAATGGAATTATGATCAGCAGAAATGGCCATGACATGGGACCTTTAAAGATTAAGTACCTCTCAGGTCCAAATACTTAAAACCGTTTCTCTTACAGAAAACCCCACACAATGGCCCAAGGTTATCAGCACAAGAGATTTACAACTAAGACAGTGAATTAATACACCAACAGCCAATTACCTCCCTCTTTTCTCAAGCAAATAGAGCACTGCCAGGGACAGATAAAAGGTGTGTAATGGATTTCACTGAATGTCGTGCTCATACCTTTAATAAAGAGCGTGTGACTTACACCGTGTAATTTGTCATGCTTTCTATCAGCGGTGCTGCCATGTTATAACACTAGACATGCGTTAATAACTTTCATTAATAACACAGCAAGTCAAGGAAAGGATTATGTTTCAGCGGTGAGTAGATAAGTCCCAAGGTTGACGGTGGAGCACAGTGGCAAGAAAAATCCATTCCCTAATCAATCACTGTGTGTTCAGGGTGCCCCATACCTCTGCTCTCTTCCAAGCAAGCATGGGAAAAGCAGAGGACTCCATCTTTCACACGCCATCTGCCATCAGTCTCACACTCCTCGCGTTATCTCAACCTCTGTCTTTCATGGTGGTTCTCTCTCTTCTCCAATAGATCTGGCCCTTCTCCTCAGTGTGACAGCAACCATCCATTCTGTGAGCTTCTGCTTCATTTGCATGATAGAGAAGGAGGGGAGTAAACACACACACACACACACACACACACACGCACGCACGCACGCACGCACGCACGCACGCACGCACACACACACACACACACACACACACACACAAAGAGGAGTAAATACATCTGCAGGACCTAGTTTTAGTGACGGGCAATTGCTTTTTATTTGGGCNCTTCATGCAGGTAGCCAGACACACACACGCACGCGCGCACGCGCGCACGCACGCACGCACACACACACACACACACACACACACACACACAAAGAGGAGTAAATACATCTGCAGGACCTAGTTTTAGTGACGGGCAATTGCTTTTTATTTGGGCCATACCTTCTAATAAAGCCGCTCTTAATAACATTTCCTCAGCTGTATCAAAGCTTGTTTGTTCAAGTGCTTTAATTTGAGGGCAGACTCAGAGAGAAGATGTGGATTGCATTTTAAGTCAATGTTGTTTTTTTAGGCATCACCTTCTATTTCTAACACCGTAGCCAGATGGCCATCCCCTTGTCATTCAGCAATCACATGCTGCTCCTCACTCACCACCTGCAACCAGCCAAGTTATTGGAGGACAAATGATATAGAGTTTATATATATGGCAACTCAAACTAAGAGCAGTACATTACGAAAGAGTGGAAAGGCTGAAGAGGGGGACGTCAATGATTTATTTACAGGTCCAAATGCTCCGTTCTTGTTTCCCCTTTCATGTAAGTTTCAGAGGGTGTTTCTCAATGTCGAGAAAGGCTCCTACACTATTTCAAGGATACTACGTCATGGAGTCCCGCCGAAGGACTGTTCCAGTGTCCAGGATCCTTGGAATTCTAACGAGGCCGGCGTCCTTCGTTGCGGGACATTTCGAGGCTGCACATGTGTATCCTCCGTGGTCTTAAAAATCCCCACAATGCTTTGCGCACGGAACAATCTCCAAAATCTTTGGCGGAAATCGCACTTCATTTAAGGCGGGGCTCGGATATGACGCACAACTGCACACCTGTTAGCCTGTTCCACCATTCTTTGTTTTCCAAGGCTAGGAAGGATTCTTGCCTCGCTTCTGAAGGACCTGACTCGGAAGACATGTTCTACCAAGGAAGCGTCCTCGACATTGAGAAACACCCAGAGTCTTTGTTGCATCCTACCTCTCTCCCATTCTCTCTCTCATATTTATATTGTCTTCCGTCAAATAAAGGAAGCAATGCTGAATAATGGTCAGTAAATATAACGATACAAATAGTAAACTGAGTTTGCCAAGATTTTCCTTTGCTCTCAGCTAATGGTTAACATCAAAACGGTTAGGCTACATACTCTCAAAGACAATGCTAATATGCTGATGTTTAACAGGTATGTCTACCATGTTCTCCATCTCAATTTCAGCCCCTTTAGGTTGGNACGGTGTTGGCACGTCACGTACGTACGCGCTCAACTCAGTATCACTCACAGACATAAAAAACCCCCACCCCCGTCGTTTTAGAACGGATCCCGTCGTTTAACCAGTCCCCGGCCGGGACGGACCTTGTGTAGGAAGAGCCCCACATCTACTGGGGCTCGGTATTCGCTGTTGTCCAATCGGACAGTTACAACAACAGCGACGCGAGTATCTGACAAAATCATGTAACTCGGCAGAGACGCTATTACGTGTCTTATAACAGGTAAGGTCCCTCTCCCAGTTACAATTTCCCTATAGGACGTTTTACTGCCGAATGTTTGAGAGAAAGGTCTGCAAATTTTGTGAGAAGGGGCTGGTAAATTTTGTCTACATTGGGTCCTAAGTCTGTGGAGGGAACGAACATTTTACGCCACTACGTGGGACCTCCCATAGTGATCAATAAAATTTGTTGAAAGGGCGGCAAAAGTTTGTGCCACCCAAACGACCCAACAAAAGTCGGACAGTAAAACGTCCGTGCTAGTCAAATCGTCCGAACTGGCAGAGAGGACCTTTATACTGCTTATACAGGTAAAGGTGCACTCTCCAGTTACAATTTCCCTATAGGACGTTTTACTGTCCGATGTTTGGAGAAGGCTGCAAATTTGTGAAAGGGGCTGGTAAATTTGTACAAATGGGTCCCTTAAGTCTGTGGAAGGGACCGAACATTTTTAACGCCACTACGGTGGGACCTCCATAGTACTCATAAAATTTGTTTGAAACGGGGCGAAAGTTCTGTGCATAAGACACACAAAATCCGGACAGTAAAACGTCCTGTAGTAAATTGTCACTGGCAGAGGACCTTACGTGTCTATACAGGTAAAGGTCCTCTCCCAGTTACAATCTGTTCCTATAGGACGTTTTACTGTCCGATGTTGAGACGACAGGTCTGCAAATTTCTGGGAAAGGCGGGCTGGTAAACAATTTGTTACAAAATGGGTCCTAAAGTCCTGTTGCGAAGGGACCGAACATTTTGACTGCCACCTACGTTGGGACCTCCATAGTATTCATAAAATTTGTCGAAAGGGCGGAAAGTTGTGCGCATAAGACACACCAAAATCGGACATAAAACGGCTGAGTAATGTGTAAACCTGGCAGAGGGACCTTTTACGTTGGTTTATAACAGGTCCAAAGGTCCCTCGTCCCCAGTTACAAAATTTCTATAGGACGTTTTACTGTCCCCGATGGTTGAGAGAAGGTCTGCAAAATTTTTTGGAAGGGGCTGGTTCCCCACCTCTTGTTAAAACTCTCTACGGTTCCGGTGGGAAGGGACCGAACTTTTTACGCCCAACCGTGGGACCCTCCACTAATATCATAAAATTGTTGAAAAGGGGCGGAATTTGTGCATAGAGGACCCGACCAAAATCGGACAGCTAAAACGTCCCTGGTAATGTAAATTGTAACTGGCAGAGGACTCTTACGGTGTCTTTATACAGGGTAAAGGTCTCTCCCAGTTACAACAGAAAGATACGGACACAAGATGTGTGCAACTCTATTTAGTATCCTATCCATTTGAACATGATTTAAGTGAGGGGGGGACCTCACCTCCTCTAGGGGGGTCCGGGGGCATGCACCCCCGGGAAGACTTTTTTTTAAAATATTGAAGTTAAAAGCATCAATCTGGTGCACTTTGAGAGCAACATTAGGAGATCTATGGATACATCTCTCAACACCCATATGAAACAGAACTGCAAGCAGATTTTATTTTTCTTTATGGATATTTTACAAATCACTCCCCTTTTAAACTGTATTCTTGTTTATTAATAACAACTTTTTTTTATTGTCATATAGTATTTTATACCTGTTTTTCATCTATTCTCTTATTTTTTTTATAGCTATAATGATCATATAAATGTGTGCCTTTACTGTACCTCACTGAGCTGAGGTTATCAGAGCCGCTCAGTCTTTCAGGAGAGAGCTCTCTAAAGCTCTCCCCCCCGCGGACCCTTACACAGTAAATTCCAATGTTAATAAAAGCACACAGAAGCTGTATATGTTTTTTGGGAGTTTGATTTATTTTAAATGAACACAAATAAAAAATTAAAACCTATAATTGCACACTAAAACCATTATTTCAAAAAAAGAACAATTTCACATAAACCTCTGGTTTTTACTGGGGCTGGGGCAGTTCAATTCGATTTTTTGGGGGGGTTGTGCCATAGTTTATGGGCGCTGTATGCAATATATGCGTAGTTCTGTTAGTATAAGATAATAAGATGTACTTTGTTGATCCAAAATCGGCAAATTGTGTTATGACATTTAAAAATATATATTTTTTAAATTTCTAACTTTTTTTTTTTTTCAAAATGTTTGGCGCCCCCTATGGGTTGATGCGCCCTATAGGCATTCGCCTATACTGCATATGCCGAGGGCCGGCCCTGCTCTGGAAACCACACTGTCTCAATCCGTCCACACTGTATAAGAGGGGAAAAATGAAAGCAATAAATGCCGTCATCTCATCTTTTCTTGACTTTCAGCTTTTCTGTAGAACATACTGTACTGTAATGTTTTTTTGACAATAACAAATATAAAGTGAACTGTTGAGTTGCTCAGTTTTTTTAGATTGTCAACACTATTACTATATACAGTAACTAATATCTCAGTTTAAGAGGCAGCTTAAAATAAAGAAAGCTATACGCTTGAGGACTATGATAATTTTTGCTCAAGACATTGAACACCTTAAATCCACATATTGTGGTTTGACGCGTGATTCAGACTTAATTGTTTTTTTTCATTCATTCACATTCACTCCACTCAATCCTTCATTTATTTTCCCTACTGCAATCCAAACCTCGACCTTCAATAAACCCAACTGTGAGAGTATCTATAATAACATAAAATATTTTGTGGAAGCTCGTTTAAAGGTCCCATGTCATGGCCATTTCTACTGATCATAATTTCAATGTTGAGGTCTCTACTAAAATAGATTTATATTGTGCAATTTTCCAAACTCACATTGGTTTCTCATACAGCATCTCTGTATAGCATGTGTATTCACTCTCTGTCCTAAACGGCTTGTTGGAGCTTCTGCCCCCCTCCTCCCTGTGAGCCCAGTGTACTCTGATTGGTCGGTACGTTGCGGGGCTCGCTGCGATCTGCTGCGAGGAGCAGACAGGCTTCCGGGTCGGCGATACAGCGAGAGCAAGCGAAACTCATCCTGAGCACACACAAACACTCACAGCCGAAGTAAAAACAATAAGTGTGGCTTGATATTTAGTAAGAAAAAGGTTTATAACGCTGTGAGACTGGGTCTGCGGAGAGAATTTCTCCACGATCCCAACGTAGTAGCCCGACAAACGTTTACCCGTTTAAGCAGTCGTGGTAGATACCTTGTTTGTTTTAAACATCATAAATACACAAACAACAATGAATACTTACAGGCTGTGTACCCGAATCTCCCGCGGGTCCAAACAAAGTAGGAACAGCATCGTTCTTCAGTGCCCTACGCTGTACATATCAGCATGAATCGCTGAAAGGTTTGTGAAGCTTTGTTTCGTGAAATGCTGGCAGAGGGTGTGGCCTCTGGGTATTCCCACTTCACAGTACCGAGGAAGTAAACAATGGAAAATGAGAAATCTCCAACGAGGCGTTTTGGGGAGGTATTTTCTGTGTTAGAGTTTTACTCGCTACAGGGTGTACTTTGAGGGTTTTTGACTCTGCAGACCGTTTACATGCATAAAAACCTTCATAACACACAAGGGGACGGGTAATAAACGGAAAAGCATGACATGGGCCCTTCAACTAAATTAAGTCCCTATAATCCTTAATTCAGATTAAACACCTGATTGAAAGCCATGATAATAAATATTCCATTCATTGACTCGCAATATTGATTGATTCGTCTCTGTAGGGTTGTCTCACACATTCAATGACGTTTGAAGTATCCTTTTTTAGCTGGCCAAAATGTCGAAATGAACTTAACAAACTATAAACACTGTGAAAGGGAAACAAATATAAGACAAAAAACATGGATCCCCAACAGGACAACACCATTGCAGTGACCTGTCAATCACAAGGTAGCCCTGATTCAGGCATATGCTGCTTTAGTGTCTACTTTACCCGGGATGACCATTTAAAAATTGACATCGTTCTAACAGAAACAAACAGTTGAGATCATATTCGCATTTAGGAAATGTTAAATGAGTTAAAAAATCTAATGAGGGTCAGTTCTCATAGATTTATTTTTGTCACTCTTTACTGGGTATGAAATAATAAATCAAGTTTCCGGCACCTCCAAATTGGCTTCACTGGAGGTTGCCGCCTGCTCTCATATGAACTGCATATGAACTCCTATTGTCTTATGCATGATGGGATTGGTCCCCTGCCCTCTGTGACCTCCCCAGTCTGACTTACAGTGGATCTGCCATTCTGCTGTCATGCACTACATATAAAACACCACATTTTGTATGCAAAACCAACTGAAATGATTCAATGAAATGAATCATTAATATTATGCAGAAAGTAGAATGAATAACAATTGCCTCATTCCAGTTGCCCTTTCCACTTAACAGCAGCAGGCAGAGCCAAGTCCGCCGAGGGAGCAGGAGGGACAAAGTTAGAGATGGGACAGAGTCATTATCATGTTAGCCTTGAAATGTCACATGATTCTACCCCAGGGCAAAAAGGTGAGTGAAACCGCCATGTGAGTGCAATTCTCTGCATTATGATTTTCCTGTTATCATTTGCTAGCATTGCATAAGCATATGGTCAAACAGGAACCTCAGCAGGTTAGTGAGCTGGAAAAAAATATCAAAGCAATGAAGGACATAAACATCATCTCACATTGGAATTAAAGTTCCCATGTGAGATACGCTTTACTTGGTAACTTTACGATGCGATTTAGAATCATGATGTCTGTGGTCCATTATTTCTTTGAAACATTGATAGTGAAGCCAATTTCCCAAGCGAGGTTTGATGTGAAGATTCCGTCCATGTTATATTAAAAGCATTAAATACAGTATCTCAAGTTTCATCAGTTTTATCTTTTAGTGCCAAGTACTGTGTAAATAGTACCATAACAAAACGTCTGTATGTCAGCCCTGCCTACTATGAAATAAGGCAGAATGATACACACCCCTCTAATGTTATTATAATAAAGTTCTCTTTCTGCTTTGTTCACTTTGAGGTGCTGAGACATATAACGCTGATGTTGCTGTGAGAAGATACATTTGAGTTTACAAGTTTAATCCATGCGTAACGAACAAAACAAGCATATCGAGTGTGATTGATAACCACATCAAATCTTTCTCTTTTCCTTAGCAGTGCTTTGCAATGTAATCCTTATCTGGGCCTGGGAGTGTTGGCAATATAGAAGTAAGTCATTAAGTGAATCAATCTGCATTTATGAGCCAGTTAATCTCCCTAATTATTTGTACTCTTGGGTAAAAAGCTGTAGAGTAGACATTTTCTTGAGGGACCATCTTGGAACTGTGTGTGTGTCCTGTTAATAAATATCCATTGGCAACAAAGCTTAGACAATGTTGAGCTAAGAATGACTATAAGCTCCTTATGTCACAATAGGGATGTTGTTTTTAAATAAGTATTGAATAGAATCATTAGGTTTATGACTTAATATGCAAAAAATGCTAAACTAATGGCAATCCCATTATGCCTAGCTGTAGTTTGGGCAAGTGCTAAAGGGAAAATGTTAGCATGCTTATACCCTAAAATAAGAAGATGTCCACACCACACATTAAACCTAAACATCGGCATGTGAGCATTGTCAATTGCCACTTTTAGCATTTAGCTCAAAGCATGAGCATGATGTAATTAACAACAAATGACCTTCAACGGTTTCCCATGGCTTGCCTTGGTAAGTCTTTAACACCAAATACATACTCTAGGCCTATAAACATTACGAGTAAAGTGGGACCCTGCATGGTTAGCAGCAGAAAACATTGTGTTTTTGTGGTACTTGGTAATTAAATCATTATAAATTAGTCTCCCATAGCCAGACCTTTTTTTTCACAGCACTGGAGAATGGTCAACATTTAATTGGGCAAAACAGCTACTCCAACTGGCAGCGCACATGAACAGAGAATTGAGAAGGATAACAGCAGGGTAAGTATGTGCATGTCAAATGATTACTTGTTTTAAACTTTTGGGGAAATGTGCAATAAAGCAATATGTCAAATTGTATAATTCTGTAATGTTCTACTGTCCAAACTCCAAAGTGTATATATATTCTATATCACATATATCATATGATGGAACCTTAAGATATATAACCTAAGACCAGTACAAATTCATTAGATGTAGATTTCTTTATTTTTTGTAAAAGGAAGTAACTACTTCCTTTGTTTTTCCTCTGTGTAATTACATGTTTATGCTTTATTGCCCCTTATGAATTCTGGTCTAATTTTGTATAGTTTATTAGGGAACTTGACACAGTGAAAAAACTGTGATGTGTGATATTTCATTTTATAATCCTGCCCAATTTGGTTTTGTTTAGTTACCTGTTCCCCATTGATTTACTGCAATATGTAGTGCCATTATGTAGCTTTTATCTATTGGAAAGCGTATTCCTCAATAGATAAATGTGTATTGACATTCCTCTCATTCTTTATGGAAGCCTTAAGCCATCCATTACTTAAGTTGTGAGCGGTCAGAGGTCAGGTCTCATTATCTGTGAAGACATGCAGTTACAATCTGCTGCAGTTGACAGAGCCATTATGGATTTTCCATATATTCTTAATATACGTTTCTTAATGGATAATCTTTTCGCATTGATTATTTTGCGTGTGTGTGTTGATGAAGATTTAATGAGGTGAGATATTGATGTGTTGCTGATCCTGGGATCGACAATTCTATCTGGCTCTCACTCAATTAACCGCTGGCTTTGGTGGTGTGTGATGTCATCACTAGTGCTTGTTTGTGTAAAATAACTTAAAAAATGGCTATGAATATTAATGAGGTAAACAGATAAGAAATACAAATCGAACGAAAAGGAGAGGAGGTAGGGGAAATGGCAGCTTTAATACAAATGATGGATTGCTTGTTTTGCAAACTGTGGATAGAGTCATCACATTTGCAATGAACAAGCCATTTAGATATTATTCATCATTCAGGGAAGGAGGTGAAGTGAGAAATATGTAAATAAGCATAAAACATGGGTCCAGGCTGTTATATATATTCTCTGCAGTGGCCCATATGACATGTTTGAAGTACAGATGAAGTGTCAATAAAGGTTTTTTTTCTGAGCTTTTTTGAATTTTGCCCAATTACCAAGCAGCATATCCGGAGTGCTCCTACTTTTTTGGTGCTCTGAACACTAAACTGCCAGTTGAACATCTCAGAACTTTATATTAAAGCGATGGTTTTGTCACTGTCATTCCTTATCAGGCAAATCCTCAGCTTATGGTGGAGCAAAAATGATAGGAATATAACTACATGTAGTACCCCGAAATAGACAAAACTGCATCTGGAAGAAGCTAGTATATCAAACAAAAGCAATTTTTGCCTTCCTCTTGATCAAGTATCTTTACATAGGCACACTTGTGCAGCCGAAGTGCCCTTCAGTTAAACTCAAGAGCCCCTCTGGTGTGACCTTTGGGGAAGATAAATCATGATATCCTCTTTTTCTATTCCACACATGCCCATGATAGTCTGGGCATGCTTCTGTCATCTTGACATGTTGGCCCAGAGTCTCCTTTTCCTGCCAAACCATGGCAGAAATGTATCCCCCAGATTCCTTTTCTTCCTACACTGCCAGGGCACAATGTACCTGGAGAGGGGCAGGAATGAGGCTAGAAAATCTATATGGGTGTGTGTGATGCAAAAATGTGAATGAAATAGAGCCAGTGAGCGTGGAGCTGGCATGGAAAGTTTAGTGCATTAGAGCCTGGGCATATGGGGAGTGATTTGTTCTAGGGATGATCTAGCTGACCAGCCAATCAAGTTGATTGCCCTTCACAATGCTGTGGACTGACACCCATCCAATGTCCTAAAAGAAGAAACGTGACAACTTTTATCCTTAATGGCTAAATAACCTAGCAATGTAAAAAGCTATGTAGTTAATGTTGTTGTAACAAACTAGCCTCCATGTCAAGATACTGTAGTTTTTGTATACAAATAAATAATGTTACACCTCTTTTATACAGATGCTAAAAAAGGCAGAATATAATAGTTTACTTCATGCATGCAGGGATGCAAAAACACGTATGGTGAAAAAAGAGATATTAAGTTATAAATCAATGGTTTTTATTATTATTTACATTATTATTTACATTATTTATTATTTACAGCAGGGGTTTTTCCTCTCAAGGGCCATTTACATTTTTACAACTTCCTCCCAGGGCCGTACAAATTATTGACCTCTGCTTAAAAAAACTAAAATCACAGCCCATTCATTTGGCCTTTCTTTCATGCTGTGCAACGAAAAAGCAACCTCTTAATCCAGATATTTTACCATGACTCACGCATGCATGCACGGTTGTGGCATGACCACCAAAACAGAAAGATATGGACACAAGATGTGTGCAAATGTATTTTAGTATCCTATCTATGTGAACATGATTTAAGTGGGGGGGACCTAACCTCCTCTAGGGGGGTCCGGGGGCATGCTCCCCCGGCAAGATTTTTTTTTTTAAATGTTGAAGTTAAAAGCATCAATCTGGTGCACTTTGAGAGCAAAATGAAGAGATCTATGGATACATCTCTCAACACCCATACGAAACAGAACTTTAAACAGATTTTTTATTTTTCTTTATGGATATTTTACAAATCACTCCCCTTTTAAAATGTATTCTTGTTATTTTTAACAACTTTTTTGTGACTGTCATATAGTATTTTATACCTGTTTTTCATTTATTTAGTCTCTAATTTTTTTATAACTATAATGATCATATCAAGGTGTGCCTTAACCTCACTGAGCTGAGGTTATTTGAGTCTCTCAGTCTGTCAGGAGAGAGCTCTCTTCCACCTGGTTGTAGAAAAAGCTCTTTATATTCGTTAGCATAGCTAGCTAATCAGATGCTAATAACAACATCGCCACTGGGCTTACAACTAAAGACACAGCCATGCAAAAACTGCGGCATGTGTACGGCTCCTTATGGGGTACTGCAATATTTGAAGTGCTGGAGCGGCGTTCCGGTGCTCTCCGTCAGCACTACATCACGTGATGACACGGTACGCTCGTGTTGTGTTCAAGGGACCTGTCCTGTCCTTGACATTTCTGAAGTGAAAAGTTGTCCGTCAGTCCGTCAATCCGTGAGTCGGACCCCCACATGCACCCTCATTTGAAAAATGAAAAGTGAAAAAAAAAGAAAAGTGAAAAATATTACATATAGGCCTATAATTACAAGAAGAAGAAGAAGAAGAAGAAGAAGAAGAAGAAGAAAAAGAAGAAGAACATAGTTGAAATAAAATAAATTGTGGTTAAATAACATTGACCTGCTGCATTTATTTGGTACATTTAAACGGAAAGTAAAGTTATTATGTCAGGTGCGCGTGACCTGTGCCGCTGCGCGTTCGTCATCTGCAAGGTGCTTACACAGCAGTCAATAGAGAGCCGCAGTGACGCGTCCTTAAACCCGGAAGTAAACTTCTTCCGGTTCCTTCGTCTAAAACGAAATGCAATTTCTCCATAGGATTTTGGAAAATGGCNTGCCCTCACGATTTGACAAGATGCCCTCACGAGTGCCATGACCAATTTGCCACCGCTCACGAAGTTGCTGCCGGAGCCTGAGAAACTCCTCCGGCGGTCATACGATGGCTTAAGATGCCCTCACGAATGGTCCGATGTTGTTAGGATCAGAGCCAAATTTCAACATTTCCTTTATCGTGTGTCCATCTGGTGGTTTTATTGCACAACAAAATCATGTAAACATATTATGTAAATAACCCAATTTGTGTTCTGTGAAACTGAAAAGGATATGACATTGTTTTTGTTACTTTCGTTGCAGTTGTATGTCTTAAATGTAACTTTTATTTAGATGCTTTTATTTTGAAGGCGAGTTGACAGGAAGTTGTTGTTGTACTTTAACATAATTGTTTTTGTTACTTTCGTTGCAGTTGTATGTCTTAAATGTAATGTAAATGTTGCCTTTGTGTGTGGTTCAGGACCATCTGCGTGCAAATTTCACAATTCCATATTTGTGTGTCCATCTGGTGTCAATTTCGGGACAGTGTGACAGGGGCTTAAGGAATCATAGGAACCAGATTTGTGTGTCTTTTTTTTGTAGAGCACAGGAAAACCTTTATGTTCTATGTGTGTGGATTTTGGTATTTATTAAAAGAGACGATCTTTCAGGGGGGAGAAAAATCTTTAAGAACATACTCAGACACAAACACACACATGCACACTAAGTGGTGACTCATATTATTGTTCGCTTCACAGCTGAGTTTAACTGAGACCTCCGGTGAGCCTGGGAATTAATGCCAGCTTGCACAAAGGATTAGGATGTGGAAACACATTTAGTGATTGATGCATCACTGAGAATGTTACCACTGAAAATCAGAGGCATTGTTGCATTTCTGATATTTTCTGCAAGCCTTCCTTATTCAAGTTGAACTATTATTGTATAACATACAATGTATACATTTTATATTACGTTAAAGGAGAAGAATCACACTTTAAGATCCTCAGATGATGGCGTTGTTTATCCAGTTGGATGTTGTCTTTCAGTCTTGAAATCATGAATGTTTTTCGCATTAAGATGCTCTTGTTGTTCATTTTTGCTCTCACATTGCTGTTTCCTTAGTGCCTGAATCCATTACCGAGAACATTACAGCATCAGCAAAAGATTTATTTTCCCCTTTTTTCTTTAGGCAATGACAGCTAGCAAAGTCTACAGAGAATTTAAGATGCTCTTGATTATTCAGCGCTCTTCTCTCCAGTACTGTGTTGCAG
This sequence comes from Notothenia coriiceps, assembly GCF_000735185.1. Taxonomy (NCBI): domain Eukaryota; kingdom Metazoa; phylum Chordata; class Actinopteri; order Perciformes; family Nototheniidae; genus Notothenia; species Notothenia coriiceps. The sequence continues at coordinate 290,198 of NW_011370909.1, read as the reverse complement.
TTGCAGCATCAGGGCTCTTTAATCCAGCTTGTCTGCATAGGGGTGGCCAGCCAGCGGGTAATGGTTATCTAAGGGTCCCACTTCTTAAACTTTGAGGTCAACAGCAACTAATACACTCAAGAAATACTGTTTATGGCCTCTGTTTCTGACAAATTCAGTCCACTACGTCAAATCGTATATATTGGGCTGCATTTTAAGTGAGTCACCCCCGCATGTAGTTGAAAACTGAGACAGTTAGGCAATCAAAACAAGTCTGTTAAGTTTTCCCATTGTCGGGGGACTTGTCTGCTCCAAGTAAGCCCCTGCAAACATTTACAACGTTTTATTGGAGGTATTAATTATCCAACTCTACAACAACCTTGATTTGTTGTTCAAGCTAAATATCTTTATTCATCAGAAAACTAAAAACATAATTTTGTTTTTTCACCATTACCAAACAACTTAATGATGATTATGTCCTATTTGCCGAATGAGGAGCAATTATCATGAGGGCCAACAGAATCAAAGTATGTTGCTTAACAGTGTTTTATATAAACTTCCAACCCTGTGGTATTTATAGACAACACATGTATGATGTATGCTAATAGGGTGACCCAAATACAAACAAGACTCAAATGTATCCTCACACTTTTTGGCATCTTCCGTAAAGTCAATATATGTGTCTTGAGCGTAGATTTACTCTTAGCTTTCGATTGTTTTGGACACATTCATACTTTCAAGCCAAACAGGACAATATTACACCCAGATAGACGGAAAGAGGTTGCTCAGAAAAAGCGAGTCGTGGGACAGGATGTGGACTCGAGAAGTTCCTGTGTAATCGCTGCAAAGATCTCACACGCCGTTCCAACTCTGTAAATGCTTTTGTGAGCCTCTGTGTGCTGCTCCTCACAGCTGAGAATGCAAGCGGCTCTCAAATGGAGTTTGAGAATCTTATTGAGTCTGACAAGTTTTTACTATCGCAAGTATCAAACATAGAATCTATGCGGTAATTATGCACTTAAGGTTTAGACACATGATCTTACTTGAGTTCGTACACGCATAGGTTCACATACGACTGCAGACAGATGCACACTTGGCAGACGCTGGGCTTGATTTCTTATATGAGAACAGTGAGATGAACTGTGAGGATGAGGACGGATCTCTATAGAGGAATGCCTTCATGAAGCTTCAACAGCTGGCTGTACATTTTAGATTTTTACTGATGTCAATGAGCTGACTGATCAAGCTTTGTTTCCAAGGATGTAGTCTCAGTGGGATGATCCATACTTCAAGTATGTCCATACGTTTTTAAGAAATAGTTGGACATTTTAGGAAATAAGCTCATTTACTGGTACCAGGAGATGGTTAGCCTAGCGTGTGTTTATGCTCAACTAAGCTAGCTAGCTCCACATTTATTGCACAGACCTTGTAGTATTGAGCTTCTCCTCCAACTCTCTGCAAGAAAGTGATTAGCATGTTTCACAACATATTCAAACTATTCCTTTCACAGTCTGATTATAGTTTCCACCAACCCTTCGGGATAATGATGTTATTGATCAGGAATGTTTTATGTGTCACCAAACACAGTGATTCATTTGAGTCTTCTGTTGTGTTAAGAGTCTAGCTCCCCCACCCTCAATCCATACTGTGCCTGAAGCGTCCTGGTTGTCTGATCCGGTGAGTCAGGCGGACTTCTTACACTAATGACTTCCATCTGGGCGGCCGGGCCCGGCACATTATGGTGATGAGACGGCATTTTGTGGTGAAACTGGCAAAGTCTCTTTAGATGACGAGGCTAATCGGCCGGTTGAGGGTGGGTTAACTGAACCTTTGGGGCCCGCCACTAGCTCAGAACTTCAAAGTAAAGGTTGGACCTTTGGTTGAGATGCAGTGTGGGACTCTGGGGTTGGAAGGGGTTATGGGGCAACAAACATCATCTGTAATTGAGGTTTGTGAGGTTTGGGTTTTCCTGCAGGCTTGCATATTCTCCCTTAAATGTTAATGTCTGTTAAGCATGTCCCAGTACCAAGTGCAGCTGGAGACCTCACATAACATCTTAGAAGAAAAACACAAAGACAACATACACATGATCCCTGCCAGACAGGAGTCACTGAATGTGCCTGTGTTCAGTCAAAGGCCATGATATAAATGATAAATGAGACCCTGCTGTCAGTTCGTGTAGGAATGCCTTTAATTTCAAACCACTCTGAGAAACTTCTTTTGTTGGAAAGCTTGGCCACACTGGGGGGTAGTAGTGTGGTGTGTGACCTCTGTCTGACTACAATGAACATGCACAAGCCCAAAGCTGAGTGTTTCTCTCCATTTGTCTTTTTAATGCGTATGTGTTGACAGGAGGATTGCATGTTAATTTGTATGTCTGTTGTCACATTAGAGTTATACAATCCAAACATATAAAAAGGTGCCCTCTGCTAATGCCTTGTACGAGGTCAAAGAAACACCCACGTAAACATACACTTCCCAATGTGTGTTGTGGTTACAGTCTATCTATAGAAAGAGCCTCAACAAACTATAGGAATACCCAACTCTCCAGCTGCTCTGTAATGAATGCGTCAGAACCACAGAGCCTGGCTCACTTTCAACACTGTGGGAGATTAGGATCCCCCTGCGATGTCTCTTTCTCCATTCTCTGCCAATTTATTTTGTTTCTTCGTCTGAAATAATTGTTAAATTAAATGATCCCAGATAAAATGAATCCTAATTAGTATATCATGTTATGGAGGGCAGGAAGGCAAAACTTGTAAAAAAAAAGGTAATTGAGTTGAATGGACCATAAAGTTCCTCTCAAAGTCGATACATAGAAGGAGGGCGGGACGAGACACAGTGAGAACAGCAGGGCTGAAATGTTTATTCACATCATTCAGATACCCCCGCATTGTGTTTATGGGACACAGTGCTTGTACACACTGATGGCTGTAATCAGTAAAAGAAAATAAACATATCAGACAGGACCTAAATGAGACTCTCTGCTGTTTGGTTTTATTTGTTTCTCGTTTCCAACCGTGTTTGCTATAGATCATTGCAAAGCCAGCCTGATTGTTGCTTTTCAAACTGAATCAAGCTAATGAGGGGGGTTTCAATGGGCTGTGTTACACTTTGGCTGATGATAATTGTGAGAATCGACTGAAATCATAATGGTTGACTATTATTTTTCTCTCTCTCCATTGTTCATCTTAGGTGCTACGTGGGGCTCAGCTCATAGCGGTGGCATCAGCTGATGGGGGGGCCACAGCAGTAGAGGGCTCCCCCCTCCCCAATGACATCCAAGTGCAGTACGTCCAACTCGCGCCCGTCTCAGATCACACAGCTGCCGTACAGGTAAAACAACAGCCAAAGAAACACAAATTATTCCAGGCTTGTACACGTGTACACACACACACACAGGTTGTTTGTTAATGGGTAGTATTCCAACACCTGGAGAATGGTTCTATCATCTGAAGTGAAGCAGACCCCGCTGCTAATCTAAATCAGTCCCACTACACATGTTTGTTTTTGAAGAAATCCATGACAAATAGCTGTTCTCCAAGTCTTTTCCTCAAACTGAAATAGGTCTGTTATCAGTCCTTCAGTGATGCCATCAATCTGTGAAGCATGCTGAGTGCTCGCCAGGAAATACAATTCCCAGGAAAAAGTGATTAGGAGTATGTGTTTGTATGTTAGCTTGGATTCAAAGTTTATTTCTTAAAGTAAATCAGACTAATAAATATCAGTCTTCTGGATAACTTCATGATACCACAGTGTTAAGTTATAAAACATTAGTTATATTTCAAATAAGTAACAGACTATTCACTTTTTTATCTGGAAAATTGAAATGAATACACAGTACTACCAATCTCATCAGCTGTCTGTGATAAAAGAAAAAGTAACAAAATTGTATTTGCAACTTATTCCAAACATTGTTATTGCAACACGTTATTAACACACACAACCTCCGGTCATCATCAGTTGATTCAAATCCAAAATCTATCTTACAAAGCCTCTAACATCTGCCTGCCACAAGAAACCGAATTATTGGTGAACCTTAGTGAATATACTTTCTTACTTAGCACATCTTTTTTCAAATATAATCATATTTTTGAGGAATCAAACATGTTTTCTTTACTTTTTTTCCTTCTCCCTCTTTGGAGAAATGACGCCCTGTCTAGCAGCCAGAGTTACTGATTGTCAGGGCTCACACCTGCCTCCTTTGTTCTATAAGGATCTGATCAGCCTCGTAATGAGCAGAATATATCCTGCAATATTTCCCTCATAATTACAGTAATGTTGAAATGAGTTTAATTTCTGCAATTTAGATGAAATATTTGCCGGTATAATGGGTCAGCTTTTCCACTGCTGTCATAATTATGTTCAAATAAAATGCACTCAGCTTTCAGTCATTATGACGGCTGTTTGTACAAACAGTATTTTAACATGAAAGAGTGCAGTGAATGGAGTGTAACAAGGAGACGGGTAGTAATTAGTAGATATGCCTGAAATCCCTCGATGAGTGAGTTTTTTGAGCAACGGCTACATGTGGAATCAGGATGTTGCACACGGCAGCGTGGCCTTTGAAGTGGCCAGTTTAACTTCGGGGTGGATATAAAAGCACCACACGTTTCTATTGTTCTTTCTGCTTTCTGTTTACCCTAAATATCAAATGTTCTCCTCATTGCTTCTTTCCCTCAAGTCCCATGCTGAATTGGGTTCCCTCTAGCCTTGATGTGAGTCTTTGTTCTGTTGTCATATTGTAAACAGAGAGAACAGCAAATGATTAATGGCTGTGTGAAATACGGGTCCTGTCATGATAGGGATCTCTCTGCAGAAAAGCCACGCACCAGGTTTCCTGGTACCAAACTTTAATCTTAGAAAAACGCTGTATTGCTGTCTTTTTGTTGTTGGTAGTCGTCTAGGTCATTAGTTCCTCGGCCCTGTGAGTGTCGAGGAGATGAAGGCATCTTCGACTGATTTATTGTTTTAGGTGTGGGTCGTTCACAAACTGATAAACTCCAGAAAGCATACAAAACGATTGCCCCCCTCAACCACTCTATTCCAGGGTCTGCGCCCCATGTTGCGGGCCCAGGGAGCAATCAAACTGTTTGTTTACTCAACTGATTCGTTTGGATGGGTTTTTAGATCAAAAAAGAGCTAATGTTTTCCTAATGTCTGATTGTACACAAATCTTGACAGAAATCAACAAAGTAGGCAGAGGTCTGATCAGCCATCAGCGTTCTGTTCGCTGGAGTTTGGGTTCATTAAGTGTGAAGGGACATGCCCAAGGACAGAAAAAACAAGCCTGTTAACAATGTGTTGACTTTTGATCAAACAATATTTAAACTCGTCAATAGCAGATTTTCATTAGGCATCACTGTCAAAAATAATGTACAAGGGTCAAAAAAGGTTGGTGCTAAGATGCTCAACATGTTCAAGTTGATCTTATTAAGTGTGCTTTAAAGGACTTCACATAGTAAGTCTATCCAACTCATTATCAAAAAAGTGAATGCATATGATAAATGAGTAAACAAGTTTATATAGAATAGCATTTCCTAATCAAACCTACTGCAGCTGTATTGTAAAGACACAATGCACAGATTTGATTTGGGCATATATACTGGGCCTACTTCAGGGTGTGTTATTATCAAAGTTGGCTTGTGATGTCCTAAAGTGTAAACATGGCTGGCTTTCAGTTCAAAGTTCATAGGAAGGTTAGCGCTGTTCTTTTTCCACTTTTTTGCAAAGTGTTGAATCGAGAGAATTGCTCTCATCTGTTTCCAGACATATGGCAGCACTTATAAAAGTTTTTGAAAAGTTACTTAGGCTTTTGTATTTATTTATCTCAGCATTTTCCCTCCCTCTTTATTACATAGTTTCCATTACCAAACTAGATGAAGTTGGGGGCAACACATTTTAGTAATCTATGGGGCAGTTGTGTGAGTTGGGAGTTTTGATGCAACATGGTTTATCTCCATGTCTAATGGTGGGAATAAAGAACAACAAGAACCTGATTCACCCACACATTTCAAAAGATTCCGACACATGTTCTGTTGAAAAAGACTGAAAGCAATGGATCTATTATCCTTGAGTATTAACAAATGGAGAACAAGGCCCGCACTGTGACAGTCCACCATGTCCAAAGTTTCATATGCTTAGTGAGAAACATGGATCCATGTGAGTTTTACTTGGCCTGTTGACCGCAAGTGGTTACCGTGTGTCAGCCTCATGTGTTGTTGTATTGTATGCACTGCTGTGCTGCAGCTGTGCTTCATTCAATGCTGTTGTCTAGTGACAGCATGCCGGGCTGAAGGGAGGATTACATGCTGCAGGTGTTTTTAGGGAACCTTTGGCGTGCATTTGAGGAAGGAGTGAGTCACTCTTCATGAATATCATCCAGGACTGAGTCATGAATCTCTCATCTTTTGAGTATTTTTTTTTAAACCTACACAATAGCTTGCTCTGTCTGACACCGAGCACAGAGTCAGTCAGAGAACATTATAATACAAATAGCTCATCACTTCACGTCCCCCCACCTGTCACAGCCTCTTTTCTTGGCCTTTGCACCAACTGTCTTCTCTCTGATATATCTCCTCTCTAATCTCTCCTGTCATTCCTTTACGTCTTCAGTCCATTATCTGTCTCCCACAATGCTGCAGGGGCTAGGCCTGGGCGGTTTAGAAAGAAAATATTCCAGTATCACAAAGTTTTTCACACAATACCTCCATAACAATAGTGTGACGATGTTGTGGGGTGGACCATTGAGGCTTTCAAAAAACTTGATAAGAATTTTTGATAAATAATCTCTATTAATTTGGATGTAATGACTAAGCAGGTAAAGGAAGTAATGAAACCGCTATAACAGTCTGATACATTCCGAAAAATACATAATTTTACTGTAATGCAGCCTTTAAAAAGAGGAAAACAAAATACTTGTATAACGATAAAAATTAACACAATATCCAAGCTTTCTCATGATTACACTGATCAGGTCAAAAAGCATGCTACAGTCTTCTAAATGATATCCTCTCTGTCATGTGTCACAGGCTGCTGAGCTAAGCCCGGCCATGCAGGCGGAGTTGGAGGTGAAAGAGGCCATCCAGGGGGCCATCCAGGGAGAAAACGGCGAAGTGGTCCAGATCGTCACCTCCGTGGCCACCTGAGAGCCCGTCTGGTTCCTCACATCTCAGATCTCTGCTCCTCAGCATGGCCTGACAAGTCTCAGCGGCCCAAACGTGCACACGGTCTGACAGACACTCAAGCCAGAAAGCTATTATATAGACACTGAGGGACACGGATGAAATAGAAAATAATCATTTTTCAGTTTTGTGTTTCGCCCTTCAAACTCTTCTGTTCATTGCAAAACAGATGTCGCAATGTGGAAATGTTTGCGGACTACTTGAAAAGACTATGATACTCAAAAATTCAACAGTGGTCTGAATGTGTTTTCATCACCAGAAAAACCTGGCCCACAACTGAATACACAGTGGTATTATTGTCTGTCCAGGGAGGATGCTACTTATGCAGAACATCACCCCGCCACTTCATCAGCACACACACTTACATCAACTTTGGAAAATATTGGAGTTATTTGGAGTTAAGCTGCTTGGCTACATCTGAGACACTCGTGAGGTTTTTGTAAAACCTCTGAATCCCAAGTCAAACAACCAGTACTGTGCTCCTTTTCTCGTCATTTCTTGCCACAGTGGACTGCAATGGAAAGTAGATTTAACCGAGCTCAACTTCTCTTGGTTATGATTCATTTGGTTTCCTGTCACTCCATGATTCAATCCATACTTTTATCTGCCGGCTGAGAGCCCTGCCTTCCCTTACTTTGCTCTTCTTGTTTTCATAAAGCTTAAGCCGCACAGTTCTGTTTGTTTGTTTCATTTGCATAATTGTAACATGCTAAAGGTTTTTTGGGAGCTTTAATTTTGGAGGAAGGAGACTATGAAATAGAAGAGATGGTGCCAGTAGACAGTACAAGATGCTTGTAGAAAACCAAGGAAACCTTGAACTTGTTTATTTCCCCTGTTTTGCCTCTGCGAAAGATACATTCATGTGAATAAAACGTGCTTGTGGTTGCCATAAAAGTGTGTTTTTATTTTGTCTTGTCTCTGTATTTCTCTTTATTTACATCAACTAGGGTCATCAAAATGCCTTCAAGGATTTTCGAGACATGGCTTTGCTTTCATCCACTCCAAATAGACAATTGAAGAGAGTGGGAAATGTTGTTCGGTTTTGAGGTCTGGTTTCATGTTTCCATTGACTTACTTCTATGTTTAAAGTATATATATGTCAACTTCAATAAACATTAACTTCTGTACTGTAAGCCACCCTGTCAACATAGAAAACAGGCTTTTGTCAAAACACTAATAATTGTGTTTGTCTCATTTAAGCAGTTTCAGACCTGTAATTACATTTCTTGGTAATCCACTCCAAACCCAGAGCCGGATTTTGTTTTTCTGTCAGTAAAGACAGAATGTGTTGTGTTGGATTGATGCGCCACTAATGATGAATATTTCCGCAGTCAGCATTAAAAGAGATAAGTGAGACGAGTTTCCCCTGCTCGGTGTGATGTAATAGTGTATTTTGGATTGGCGAAAAGAACCAGGCGACAAAATGTACTTGATAAAACAACATTCACAGTCTTGGCTGCTTCCTCTTGTTTCCCTTCAGTCTGTAGCTGTCTCCGATCCCCTTTACACTGCCTCTTCATCTTCCCCTTACGTATTCCTCTTCTCCCACTTGTGTTTTCTTCTTTCTCTTTTGTGTTAAAAAGCACATTCACTCCCCTCTAAAATTAAACACTATACTGGGCTGAAGTTTAGTGGGACCCTTTTAAAAATAAGTGAGTTATAATGTTGGCTTGGACAACTGTCTCTCCCCCAGTGACCCCTCCATTAAATTGTTGACTTGGACAGGAACGGACCCTGCTCGTACCGGCCTTTTACTTTTACAACCCTGGGCTTCATCCAGGAGCTGGAGTGGTTACCATAGCGACGGGCCCTCTCTCTGGCTGCCTCTGAGATAACCTGCTGAAAACAGAAATGAATGATAGATGTAGAGATGACATTGTTTGGAAGCAGACTGCATGTTTTTGGAGAAGGAGAGGAGTGACGGACAGAGAGCAGGCGGTGTATCTTTCCCTTCTTTCTCTCAGCAGCTCTGTGTTCTCCTGCAGTAATGGCGGCTCTGCTGGCATCTGCCTCAACATGCAAGCACTAACCTCTGCAACTCCCCGGGCTTAGGATGCAAAGTTCCCCCTGCTCAAACTTTTTCCAAGGCTGGAGGAGTTATCTCAGGATGTGAAAAGATGACTGAACATATTTGTTGGAGCAGAAATGTCCAAACAGAATGCGTCTCCAGGATCATAAATCAGCATCTGCTAATCTTGGGGAAACAAAGCTCCCCACAGACAAAATGCCTCGTGCCAGAGGACAGATTACACCAAAACAGTGCTGTCACAGTCTACAGCATGTACATTTGTTTTCGCACAAGCTGAATATTCAAAAAGGTCACAAGCACAACTCTGCTGTTTGATTTTGTTCCCTGTTGCAGGTGAGCACAACAGTATTTAGTTGTATAGACATTTAATAATGGGAATTCTGCATATATCTGGCTCTAATGTCAAATTAGACAGCAGCAAGTCAATGGGAAGCTTAGCAACTTAGCTGCTGTTTCATGCATCATAAAATAGAAAGGGCTGCTGGGGTCAGTTTTTAGGGATATCGAACATCCAAAAATTGTAGCTATGGTCAATCATTTAACTGTCCTATTGGTTCAATAAAAGATGATGACGACCAGAGATGGCAAAAGTACACACATCCTTTACTCAAGCAGCAGTACAGATACTCGTGTTTAAAAATACTCTGGTAGAAGTACTGACAAAAGTTCTTTACTCAAGTAAAAGTAAAGAAGTAGGCTATTGGCTTCGAAATGCACTTAAGTAAAAAAGTACCCATAACTACCAACTGTTTTATAGACTAACTGTCCTCCCTTTATATTAATAGAACAATAATGTTATTGTTAGCTAATGAATGTTTCGATGCTGAACAACGGCAAAATGACAGTTTTCATTGGTCCCTCGTCTTTAGAGAAGACCAGGAAATGATGGATACACGGATCGTGTTCAAATCAATAGGCACGCAATGACTCTAAATAATAATGATCAGGCCACCAAACACAGATTAAAACTAAAGTAGCCTAACGAGCCTGTTTTGAAAATGTAAGAAGTAAAAGTACAGGTATTTGTGTTAAAAATGTAAGAAGTAAAAGTAAAAAGTCGTCAGAAAAATAAGTAGCCTAGTGGAGTTAAGTACTGATACCAGAAAAATGTACTTGAGTACAGTAACAAAGTATTTGTACTCCATTACTTCCCACGGTCCCACCTCTGATGACGACTACAAAGGCCTTGCTTGAAAATCCATTGTTGTTTTCCTTTGCATGTCTTGATAAGTTACTTTTTAAAGCATTAAATATCTGAATCTCAGCAGTGCACTGCAAATAATACAATAGATGCTAAAGCAGGGAAATCCAGGAGGTCCTCGAAGAAAACTGAATCTGAAAACTGCAGACATCATCCCATATTTCAATATTCACAGATATTTCCATCCTACAGTAAATCCGAAGTTATTGTTCCAGGAATACTTTGCAGTTTTATTTTTATTTTACTAGAAGATGTACTTCTTTCAAAATCTATAAATCTGACAACCAACTCTTTTTATGGAGCTCCCCTCACAACTGATTACATAAAGGATGAAACGTTTTAGTTATTTGGTTACTGAAACTAGTTACATAAGTTGTAAAAGATAAATAGATGTAATTTGAATGAATATACAAATTAAAAAACGTAAACACTAAATATATACACAACAGTAGAATAATGTGTTTCTAATGTATAAATACACATTATAGAAATATAATGAAAATCATACTTCAACAACTTAACTTTAAACAGAGGATATTATTAAAATATGCATCCTACATCTGCTGAAATGACTAAAACACAAATGTGTAATGAGAGCAGAGTATTTATTTATCTTCATTATCTCTTTTGTCAATGTATTCACCTTGACGTTAACTACTTTATCCTCCATCAACTAACACCAGGCTTTTGTGCAGGCATATTATGTCGTCGTTGGTCACCTGGAAACCGCAGTCTGAGGAATATCTATTTCCAGTAAATTAGTGCCTTTTACTAAAGCTTCAAACACACGAAGCAGGGAATTCCAAAATAGAGAGAGGAGAGGACTGAGAGTTGCTGCGTGGTTGTGGAGGGGAGGTTCTCCTCGAGTTGAGGGACCAGATGTGAGAGGAGGGGTACAAACTCATCCAGACAACGGTTACAAAATGCTTCCTGGTCAACGGGTTTGCTAAAAACAACCTCTCTAAGTTGAATGCTTCACATTTTATCGTCGAAGGTAAGTTAACATTGCATTGGCTTACTGTGTTGTTAATTGAAATGCGCATTACGTCGATGAACTGAAGGTGAACTTAAGACGTGATGACGTGAAGGGGGGTAACTACTTTTGACGGGCTCGCTAGGTGCTTCCTGATTTCCGCTGCTCACTTAACGAAGTTTACTTGAATTTCACCGTCGGAATTAAAGTTAAATCCAAACCAACTCAGTCAAAATGTTGTGGTATGCTGTTCAAATTATTCGTGTTCACAATGTGCCACAGCTGTCAGGTTACCAAACGTCTTATTAATGCGAAGAAAGAAGCAGGTGCGTCATGCAGAGGACCCTACATGTAATAATACAATAAAGAAGCGTGTGACGATTTCAAATAAAGTAATGTACCCTACTGAAATACACTTTATCATGTAGACATTGAGTTAAATGCTGAAGTTTCATCGTGAAAGTCTGTAACCCATGCAACGTCATTGGAGGTGATCCTCCTATGGGAATCTGTCCATGTGCACAGCTCAGAGGACATGGTGAGATTTTATGTACAAATTATTTATTTGAAGCATCCAATCACACTTTTTCGTGTGTGTGTGTGTTGTGTTTTTAATATGTGGTTAATTAGGTTGCAAGATAATGTCTTGGGTAACTCTGAGACCATGTTTTTTTTTGTCGCCACAGTGCCATAAACATCAGATCTTACTTAAGATATTAAATGTTTAAACCAAAGGCATGTATTCAATGTGCACTGTGGTCTGTTTGAGTAAGTGACTGTATTAAGTTTTATTAGCATCGCGCCCATTATGAGATATGTCATAACAAGTAATTTAGAGCCTACTGTTGAGCTGCAGTATGCGTAATAAAATCAACACTGCTTCTGTCCAATATATTTAACAAGAGACTGTGGTACAGTACCATACTTGTTGTCTAGGTGAATGTAGTCTCAATTAATACTAAGCTACATTTGCAGAAAGTCAATACCTGGAGGCGCACAGTGCCCGCAACTTTTGCATCAGCTATGTTTCCTTATCGTTGAATGCTCTTTGGCGTATGGCAGATGGCAACTCTGTCATTGATAACGTCTTTGTCCATATGCATTGGTGTAAGAATAACTTTAGTTTGAAAGACATTATTGTTCTCACAGCACAGGTCAGAGATGGAAATGGCTGTGTCTTGCAGTGTATTTTTGTTCACACTTTAAGAGCTTTAACATACCAGAATGGTCCTTTTGTTTTCAAAGACATTAGGGATTGAAAGAGGTCATTCAGTTTGGACCGAGGCCGACTCTGATTCCATGGGAGACCGACTGCTTGTTTGTTAATGCAGGAAAGCTCTGACGTGATGAAAAGAAACTCCAATTTTCTTTTTATCAAGCCTGGAGTGTATCTGAGAAATGTTGTGTTTGATTTACATCCTCTTATCTTTTCTTATGGTTATAAATATGATTATGCCAGATGTGGTATGCGTTATAAGGCTTTGTCTGAAGCCATAAATCGTTGATAACTTAGAGCATGTTTTCCTCCAGCCCAACCGTACCGAGCGGGGTCAGGCAAGGAAAACAGAGCCTCAGAGGTCTCTGCATCTGTTGAACACCAGTGTCTGACTCTTCATCCCACCACCACTGGTTATATTCACACGTTAACTATCAGAGCGTCACTGTGTGTGTGCATGGCTGACTGGTTCACAATTATGTACAGTTTGTTTGTGTGTATATAGGGGAGAAAGACATGTTTTATTGTGTTTTTGAGTGTTTATGAGGCTTAATAAAGTAAGCTCCCTGCCCCCTATTGGTATATTAGCATAGCTTACAGCCAAAAGTTTCCTTGTTGGATTCTGGGGCTGTGCCCTGTGCCATTAGCACACAGTCTCAGGCCAAGGCATTCGCTGGCTCACCAAACCCCAGTCTGCATGAGACCATGAGCCATGAGACACCTAAGTCACTAAGGGGCAAGAGACAGAAAAATTATTGTTCAGTCCTCAAACGTTTTAGCTAGACAGGCTCGGTAGATGAGAGCAGCACAGAGATAATGAGTTTTCACATTCATAGAAAGCCATGACATCGAGAGATCAACAGGATTGCACTGATTCAGTATGACTCAAGGGAAATGTTGACAGGGGGTAACAACACTTTTTTTCTGACATGGCAGTGTTGCAAAGTGAACTTCCAGTAGACATCCAGCAATCCTGTGAGGATTGGAAGGATGGGAAACTGGATTAAGACACATTTTAATGGTGTGAAATAATTTTACAAGAAGACAGGGAAGGGTAGGAGGACAGCTTAAGTTCTGTGAAAGGATTTCCAGTCTCAGCTGGGCTAAAAAGCCATCTAAGGCCAAGCAACCATCACAAAACGTGTGTGTATACTACTGATGGCAGGTGTTTACTTAACTGTTGGCAGATATTTAGCAAAGACATACTTTCGTAACAGCAAATTGACCATTACTATATCTGCTAGCTTATTAACATTACCAATTCAAGCTAGAAATGTAATGTTTGCATCCTTTAAAATAATTCCATACAACACAGACATGATCTTTTGCTATTGTAATTTTTGCATCTTGAAGGGATAGGCGATAGTTAAAGGGATCCTCATACAACCCAACTTTAAAAAGTCCAAACTATCCCCTAAACAGATATCTTTGGGCCAGCTTAGTCTGTTTTTCTTTAATAAGTAAATTATTTTTTATTACATGTGAGCGTTAAGAGTGGAAGGAGAGATGTGTTTGAGAGTGGGAGCAACAGATAAAATTGATAAATGGGAATAGTCTGAAAAGGAGGTATTGCTGTTTATGTGCTCCATATATTTAATTGGCCAGATAGATATTAAGTGTCTTTCTGAATATATGTTTAAAACTTCTGTCTCAAGTAAACTTACTTTGATATAGTGGAATGAATCGCAAGCTTGTGTAACCTGCTTCCAAAAAACGGCCAATAGACTTGTTCACAGCTTTAATGATGCATGGTTAAAGTGTCCCTGTACACTGAGCGATTGATCCGCCATTCACACTACATGGCGCATGGGACTAGCTCACTTTAATGAAACCTCATGTTTTTGTAAGATTATCAATTGTTCCTGTGCTGATCTTGCTATGACATGCTAAATATGTATGCTGGTAAAAAGGTCTATAATAGGTCATGGAGTTTACTTCATTTTGTAGAGACTGGGATGGGTTTTCCTGTTACCATGGCAACCCCAGTCACAATACTTGTGGGAGCGAAGATGTCCTTCATCAATTTCCTTGAATAATACACCTCTTCATGACAAACATAACGATCTGTCTTTGAGTTTATTTAATCCGCTCTTGATGAATAACCAGTGGTAATGATAGTATCTATTATAATATTAGATAATAGCTAAATGTGCTATATTAAATGTTTTAACTTAAAAATTATAGTTTTCTGCTCGTAGGATTGGATGTAAGTTGTAGCTGTGGTGTGGAGGAGTTCAAAATACACAATGGTAAGGCTGCGGTTATGAGCGGCTGGCTGAAAAGTATATATGAGCAGTGGCGGCTACAATAATTTCATGGGAGTTGTTGTTTTATTGTTTAACTTTGTTTAGTGGCTTCCGAGCTCCATTTTTGTCTCTGGATGAATTGAGATGCTAGATTGGTTTGGGTACTGAAAGCACTTTATAGTTACTATTGTAAAATTACTTTTTATGATTGTATTAAATCGTGTTTTTTTTAAAAGCTTCAGGACTGTTTTTCATGAATAGCAACCCTGCTGTGTGTTTTGGCAAGCATTTTTTTTAGAGAGATAATTTCACAGTATATCATCAATAACTTTCCCCCTTCAATCTTCTATTGAAGGTTACAGTTTTGGTCAGCCTAGCTCTGGTGACTCTCATTACTCAAGATAATTACTATGTTTCTTCTTTTTTCTATTTAAAAAAAAAAATCACTTTCCACACCCAAGCGATTTCTCCTGGGAAAGACCTACAGTGCTTGTCATAGGATGTTTAAACATCAAGTATTACAGCTTTCATGCACAAGGCAATGGTTACAGTGTAGGTTATTATCAGCTGGTGGTGTGCTGCTAAATGCAAAAATGTTTATGCATTTTACATTGTTTATCTTCATTACTGTAAACTCCCTGTCAGTCACTTTCTTTGACTTACAGCCCATGTCTGTTCTCAGCACCTTCATGCCTTTTCTGCAGCCAAAACCTGTGTGGCAAAACCGAGAGAAGGGAAAACTAGATGCAGATCCTCATTAAATCTTTCACACTGAAATAAATCAGTTTGAGCCAGAAAACACAGGGAGGAAGATGTGAAGTGAATTTCTAAACTCAGGCTGAGCCCAATCAGAGTGCAGCTCTGTAGGACGGACAGTGGCTCAGGTTTGGGCAAGGTTATGATGCAAGTGAAGACAGGGGAGTGAAGGAGAAGTAGGGGGGGCTTCATTGCCTTCCAGCTCGTACAATTATCTTTGCAATCAGTGCTGAACAAGAACCTTTTCATTTCAAGGAGCCGCCCTGCCTGCACCACTCAGCCCGACCGTACTCAGCCCGGGAACACGAGGTGAATGTTGTTGTACCCAGCTGTGTCTTGGCCGCGCATTAGTTTGGTGCAATTAGAGAGTGACAAGATCAGAGACAAGATCAGGAAACACCCAAAGGCCGTGTTGTCACTGCCTAGTAACGTGATGAAGTGAGTGTGGCTGGCAGTGGTCCTCAGAAGGCCAGAGGAGAAGATGTAAACTTGAAGGATTAACAAAACTCCAGAGCTTGCCCTGAGTGAACTCACAAAAACACAACAGCAAGGTCACAGAGTTTGTTGTGGTTGTGAAGGTGGCCTAGCATCAGTGAGATTCCGTTATGTTTTGGAGAATATGGAGCTTTAAAGAGCTATAAAGAAAATATAGTGTTGATTTAGCACACTTTATTGTTGCAATGTGTTAAAGTTTTGCAGTACGGCTTTTGTGATATTATACTCATGAGATGACATTCATTTTAAGACTAATTATCCACCATCTGGTTCAGCTCTTGATCACATGATCAGACGGGTTTGGTTACAATACAAACACACATATTCTTAAAGGTACATTACATTTTAGTTTTCCTGTTTTTGTGTTATTTTCCAACCCACTTTGGGAGCAAGTAAAACATGTTTGAATTGTTTCAGAACCTTTTATTTATTTTTGAAAAACTAAGTTGAAGAAATGCTTTCTTTCCTAGCCTCCAACTATCACCATCGTTCTTTCGTTTGCTGATTTGTGGGATGTCATTGCTAATTTGGGAAAATGTGCAGAATTTTAAGTCAAGACTCACATCATAGGATATGACAGATGTATTCAGTATCAGGATGATTTAGCCTGTCATTTTTTCAAACTGGAGAAGCCTTAGTCACATTTGTGAAAGATTCTCTCAATTGAACCTCATATATCAAACCAACTTTCATCACTTTTCCTGTGGTTTTTTTCTCTACTCTACAACACTGGACTAGGCACAAGCACAACATCGGCAGTGATTAACAACCTGAAATTACAGTTATGATGGATATTTCCAAAAGTGCTGAACGTGGTAAATCGTTCGTTCTGATTATAATTGCTGTACGCATTTATACGATTGAGTCTCAAAGCTGTTTCTGATGTTGTGTAAGATCAATTGCTGTCAAAAAGATGATAGCAAATGTGTGCTGGAGATGAATGAGGAGTGAAGATTACTGAGCTGACTCTCTTTCTGTCTCTTGGGTTAAAAGCATTCCTAGTTTACGATGCAGCGTGCTACCTGAAGATACACTGACAGAAACATGACTTTGGATTCCTGAGAATGCGTCTGTGTGCACTCTGTGTGTTTGTGTGTACGTTGGAGGTAATGATTTTTCTTTCAAACTTGGCCTGTTTCCTTTAACTTATTTATTTTCTATTTTAAAAGTATTGCATTTTTTGGAGAAAGGTTAAGAGATAATTGCTCCTGTGCCTGAAGTTCACAAAGTTACAAAATATTTACCACTTGACATTTTTTAGATTATTCAAGTAGAAGTAGTAGCAGGCTGAAGAAAAGTGGATATTTGGCATTTCAATAATGAGTAGTCCTCAATTGTGCATGATTTTAAAAAATGTTCTAAGATAGAAATCACGCTAAAACTGTGCAAAATATGAATATCTGAAGTGTGTCAAAATGGGTGAGTTCAAATGCCCATCTAAATTGGTTTGTAACATTTTTTGCTGGATTTCTGATTTTAATATAGATATGGCTTGGAAGTATGCACTCAGTGATATATTTCATTATTACATAAACCAACATAAATATCAGACTGGTCATAAATAACTGTAACAGATATTATCTAACCTCAATCCAATATCAGATCTGCTTGTCGTACGCAAATCCACATGAATCCCTTACTGGTCTAATATCAGCCTTTAAAGGCCCATATGTAGCTTAGCATAAAGACAGGGGGCAAACAGCTAACTTAGCTCCCTCCAAAGATGACAAATCCACCTACCAAAGCTTACTAAATATCACATTGTCTTGTTTCATAAATGCAACAAAACATGTATAAAGATGTCAAGCTGTAATTTTACAGTGTTTTTGGCTCGGTGGCCTCTTTCTTAGCTGTGTGCAGTAGCTTCCTGTAGCTTCTGCCACCAATCTAATGGCAGGACTCGAGGAAGTCACTGACCCCAGCTGTGTCCAAGTCCGGCACAGAACTCCCCCCCCCCAAAACCCCCAACTTGTACATAGAGAGATAGGTGGATATTTGTACCTATGGACAGAGCAAGGCCGAATGTTTCTGGCTGTTTTTTAGTCTATTTGCAGTGTCCTATACACACATAACAGTGGTATTGATTCTCTCAAATCCAGGCAAGTAAGCAAACCAGTATATTTCCCTGGGAATAACTTTCAACAATTCTCAGTTTCTAGGTTTTTCCTCTGAGTTTGATATAACTAGCAATATGTTTGAAGGCTAAAACAATCCAGATCTTCCAGATGGATTACATATTTGTAACAGTATTTATGTGAACTGTCTGAATGTTTGGTGAAATGCAATTCTGCAAATAAAAAGAAAGTGAAGTTAACGTTTTATTACAAACAGAGCCTAACAACTTTAGAAACCTGGAATAAAATCAAAAATGTAACCAGCTATCACAACCCAACCCTGTGAACATTTGACTCAGCGGAAAAAACAACCCCCTACCAAAGAGTCATTGTGAATAGTATGCCAGAAAGGAGAGTGGACTGCTGGCCTCGTTCACTTTTTGTGATTTACTAAGCTGCTCAGGTAAGGGGTTTAGTAGGGTTTAGCTAGAAAAAAGGAAACATTTGACATTTAAACATGTCTTTTATGGTTATTCCTTCTAAACCCTTCTTCAAATGCTTTATATTTATAGGTTGGCAGGATGGCATCATAGTAGTGTTGAAAGCCTCTGAATGAACAGTTGTTTTGGTTAATATTTATAATGGCGGCACTCACATCCATGTTATCCTGTGACATCTGATCCTTGTCATATACACTGACACACACAACCAGCCCCAGAAAATCACTGCTTGTGCTGAGTGATGGTATTTTGATTAGACACTAGATATTGGTCATTACTGAACCATCTCTCTATTAGTTCTGTATATCATTTCATCTCTCTCTGCTGTGATTGCTTCCACATGTCTGGCCTCTGGATCCAAAGGCCCACACAGAGTCAAAGTATCCCTGAGTGTGTGAGGGGGTTCAGGAGCCCCTATAGTGGGCTTAGGCCGTCATGGAGTCCCCATGGATGCAGCAGTGGTGGGGACACAGAAGTCTGCTGATGAAGAGGTGGGTGGTGGGTTATTGTGGGGGTAGTTAGGGAAGGATAGAGGGGCATGCAGGGCGGATTGAGGAAAGAAGGGGATTTGGGCGGACACATCCTTGGGCTTGCTTGGTACTGATGAAAGAAATTTGGATCATGGGGATCCCCAGAACAGATGCTTCCAGATAAATCCTCTCAGACGTATGCAAACATCTGCTACATACACACTGGATGTATTGTACGTGTGTGTGTTTCCAGTTAACATTGTATATATTTGTGTTTAGCTTCCGGGAAAGGTGGATTACCCAGCGATTAGATGGGTTTTATCTGCATGACGTTGTTCTTGTGAATTTAGCCTTCACCTGATGGTTCTTACAGACAGGATATGTTTCATATATCCCCAATAAGCACAAGGGAGCTTTGGTTGTCAGTTCGACCCCAGGTGGGGTGTACATCTGCCCAAATGATCTGTGTCGGGGAAAAGCACAGGAGATATGGGAAAAACAGCTGCAGGAGTTTATGAACACAGGAAAACAGCCTTACCACCATTTTCCACTCAAAACAGCTCACAGTATGATCAAATGACCCACTCACTCTTTGGCAATTTACTGTGCTCGTCTCTCTGGCTAGCTTTTCTGGTGGTGGTGGGAAACCAGAGGCGTCAGTGGTAAAGGAAACCCCAAACTTTAGAGGAGAAGGAGAACAACAGGCCTATAACACACATCAAGTTGAAATGCCTTATTTTGATTTGTGGCATCCTTTCCTCTTTCATTTTTTCTTTGTTATTTTCCTCCAAAAAGCCAGAACATATTTCCTTTTGGCTTTTCATTTACAGCGGTGGTAGAAGTAACCAGATATTTTACTTATTTGAAAGTACTAGTACCACATTGTGGAATACAAGTAAAAGCCCTGCATTCAAAAAGTTACTTAATTATAAGTAAAGTAAAATATACTTATAAAGAATATATCCATAAAGCATCAATTATAATACTGGATTACAATTATTAATGCATCTATCAGATTATTACTTTAGTGTTAGAGCTGGTAAAGGAGCTTGTGTTTTTACTATTGGATAACTTGTGCAATTTAGAGAGGGATCAATATAGTTTATCCGAACCTTTTATTATACATTTTCATTTGAATGCACATTAATGTAGTGGAGTGAGGAGTACAATGTTAGCATAATAATTGTCCTAGAGTATAAGTATGAAATAAAAAAGGTACCAGAGTAAATGTTACTGTCCACCACTGATCATTTATAAATAATTCTATATGCGTTGATGGTAAGTGTCAGAAAGCTGCAAGGTCTAATTACATACCAGTGGTTATCCTTCTTCTCTCTCATAATTCAAAACATTTGTTGGCACAGCTTATTTGTTTTTTCCTGTAAGGATTTGGTCGGGTTACATTGTAAACTCTGGGAATATCACATCCATTTTTGATTGCAGCCCTAAAAAAAAATGGTCGGAGAGCTTTCCGCCCGATGAACAGCTCTATTCTCAGATAACAATGCTCAGCAATTACCCAGCCTGCCGAGACAAGCGTGTGAACACTGTCGCTTAAACAGAGTGAAGATATATGGTTTCCTTCGTGTGAAAAAACACAACTTTGAAGGCTATATCTTTCTCCTTCCACAGTTTATGGTAACCTGAGACTAGTGTTCACATTGATTTGATAAGAAGCAAGCATTACACAGGCTTTGGCACGGCTTCTTTAGCTTCATTTGCACGTGCTAGAGAGCAGCAATGCATCCTCCCTGTGCAGCTAGTGTTTGTGCTGAACCCAATCTATCCTGTCTGTTCCAGAGACACATCCTTTTATTTAGTCAGGGAAAGTTACATTGTGCAGTACATGGACCCTGAAAAGGATGCCCGTGGGCCTTTCAAAATAACACTGAGCCCAGCCAATCCACCTTTATTCAAACCATGTGCATGAAACAGGATAATGCTTTTTCAGAACACAGTCTATAAAGAAGAGTGTTTGTAATGTGGCATGTGCAGTTGTCTTGTCATTATGAATCTAAGTTCAATCAGTGCGGCCCAATGCAGACTGGAAAGCTCTCATTTTGTGGACGGGGACCCATTTTCCTCTATGAATATTTAGATGGCAAGACCACGGTTGTAAATAAGCAGTCAGTGTCTGTTTCAATGCACAAACATGTTTTAGACAATCAGACACAGATCATTCATAACAGTGTGCATGCAAAAAAGACACTACACTTGAGAAATGATTAACCCTTTACCTGTGACACCTTTTATCCACTGCAAAACAAAACATAAAAGTTATCAGATGAAAACGTTTTTGTTTCTTTGTTTTTTCCTCATTTCCACCTGTTAGTGATCTATTTTATGTGTGTCACATGTTCCTCAGGATAATGACTTCTAGCTATCAGGAAAGAAAAGCGTGTTTTTATCCCAGTTGTTATTTACCAGTATTTGTATACCCCCTGTCCTGTTTTAGTCCTAGATGCACGCTGTGGCTTTTCCTGTGTACATATTGCATAGCTTGTATAAGTGTCTCAACTACTGTACTGTAATTGCCCACAATGTCTTCCATATGTGGTTGCTGTGTTTCATCATTGTAGCTTTCTCCTTGGTATAGGCAGAGAGATTGAGAAACTTAGATGTCCTGAAGCCCCCCCGGAAACATGAACATCCTGTTCAATACATAATGTCCTCATTGCTTTGCACAGATCTTCCAAAATGCTTTAGTCCACAGAGGGGATCCCTCCCTTTAAAGCTAATCCCCACATATCAAAACAATGCAAGCATATGATATTCTTTAGGAGAAAGTACAGTTTTGGCATTTTGTGACTTTTTAAGCTTAAACTTAATTTGCTTTATGACCAAAGATTACACTTTTGATGCATGTTTAGCCAGTGTTTAAATCCAGGTTAATGTAGTATCCCTGAGAAAAAGCACACTGTTTACAATTTCACCAGCCGCATCACTTTGCCAAGTGACTAAGATTCAGATTTAACTTAAGTTTCTATTACATTTTCAAACTCAACCCATAAATCACTGATAGTCAGTGTCCAGCCGGGCTGAGTTCAGTGGGAATTAAAACTGGGTGCCTAACTCTTCAGTAATATGAGTCATCCTGAGCATTTCCAGTAATATCTTTCTTTGCTGGAGGCTAGGAAGATACTTTTTAAGTTCTCAAACCAAAGCCGATTTAAGTACCTTGGAAGCAGCTGTGTCTATCTTTTCCTTACTGGTCTCCAGATCTGAGAATGCTGATGTTTTTTATTTAGTAAAGCTGACTCTTATAACCAATCATTTTCTGTTTTTAGTAGACGGTAAAATCCTGATGCAAATTAGCATATTTGTTTTTATTGCCTTCCTGAAGTTATTGTCCTGAAGTAAAGCGATGAATAAATTAAAACAGTGATTTAACCCTTCTTAGGAGCCCATCCCTCCCCTTATTGATAGTGGGCACAGATTCAGAGAAAGCAATAAGCAATGAGCTATGACCCAACACTTCCAAGCACTGTGTTTTCTTCGGCTCCATCCCACTTTGTTAAGGTCTTGGGTTTGATCAACACACTGTGGCCGTTTCTCAATGACGTTTAACATTGAAATCTTAATTCATTAGCTCTAGCTTTGCCTCTAGCTTGTCCACACATGAGACTCTTTTGTGATTTACCAATAAGCCGAGTGTTTCATTTTACTGCTTCATACTGCTGATATGACTGGGCCGGGCTGTCCTGTTGTCATTTTCCTGGTTGATTTGTATCATGTTGCGTTGTTGCATTGTTTATCTTGCCAGAGATACTCAGGGTTTCCTCCCATGATTGAAGTGTGCCCAAGAAACACTTGTACTGAAGCAATCCTTCCGTCTCATGGTTAGCTTTGTCATAAAGTGGGATGGGACATTGGGATTAGAGAAGTTGCTTTATTGGAATCTTCTAAGTGATTATTTATTGGTAAATAATGTGGCCAGAGAGGAATTGTGCATTTTCTTGCTTGCCTGTCAGTCTTTTCGTCCCATTGTTGTGAATGATAACCTGTATCTAAGGAATGCCTTAAGTGTATGTCTTAAAGGCCCCATGTCATGCTTTTCCGGTTATTACCTGTCCCCTTGTGTGTTATGAAGGTTTTATGCATGTAAACGGTCTGCAGAGTCACAAACCCTCAAAGTACACCCTGTAGGGAGTAAAACTCTAATACAGTCTATGCTGCCCCAAAACGCCTCGTTGGAGATTTCTCATTTTCCATTGTTTACTTCCTGGGTACTCTGACGTGGGGATACCCAGAGGCCACACCCTCTGCCAGCCTTTCACGAAACAAAGCTTCCCAAACCTTTCAGCGATTCATGCCAGATATGTACAGCGTAGGGCACTGAAGAACGACGCTGTTCCTACTTTGTTTGGACCAGCGGGAGATTCGGGTACACAACCTGTATCTATTCTATACTACGTTGGGATCGCAGAGAAATGCTCTCCGTAGACCCATGCTCACAGCGTTTATAAACCTTTTTCTTACTCAATATCAAGCCACACTTATTGTTTTTACTTCGGCTGTGAGTGTTTGTGTGTGCTCAGGATGAGTTTCGCTTGTTCTCGCTGTATCGCCGACACGGAAGCCTGTCTGCTCCTCGCAGCAGCTCGCAGCAGCAACGAGCCTCTCAACATCCCGACCAATCAGAGCACACTGGGCTCACAGGGAGGGGAATACACTTTACAGAGATACTGTATGAGAAACCAATGTGAGTTTGGAAAATTGCACAGTATAAATCTATTTTAGTAGACCTCAACAATGGAATTATGATCAGTAGAAATGGCCATGACATGGGACCTTTAA
>NW_011370909.1:256567-266293 GCF_000735185.1 Notothenia coriiceps | reverse complement strand
ACACACACACAAGACAAGGGGGGCGCAACAGCGGTAATTAAAGTTTAAAAGTCTCAAAAATGCTACAACTACTGTCACAAACTGGATGAATGTGAAGTATTTTGTTAAAGGAGGATGTAAGGCATAATTAAGGAGCACTATTGGAGTGACTTTGATGGTTATTGGACTCGGGATTCATTCCTTTAGATTCCCGCTGTATGAAGAAATTAAAGGACGGCGTGGAAGTGGAAACAATTCACAAAGGGATTAAACTGTTTAAAACACATGCTCAAAGTAAGCCGGATTTTGCCGATGTGTTTATGTGGATTCAAAAATCGTAAATAATCTACAAAATGGAAGAGACCGATCTGATCGGAGCAACTGTGACAAATAATCTGAAACCGGCATGGACAATGACTATGTTTTAAAAATGCGCTTATCCAGAAAAGCCTGGTTTGGACACTTTACGGGCAGAAGAAACATTTCAACAATTATACATTTCTGTCTTTTTATGCCTATAATAGCTACTAACTTGAATTTGTATTCAAATGAATTAATCCATTTTTATATTTTATTGTAATGTAGAGACAAGGCTTTTAGCGACAATCATGTATTGCGTTACAATATGTAAAAAAAAAGAAAGTCTAAATATGATATTTGACCTCAAATCATCTGAGGCCTGGCGCGCCCCCTGCGATCGTTGGCGCCCCGCGCCCCCCAGGTTGGGAACCACTGGTCTAAAGTGACTAATTGCAACATTTAGCTTTAACATCTGGATTAACACCCTGAGCAATGTGGGTGCTTTTCAAGAAAACCTACTAAATATAGGGCTGTGAATGTATATCTGAGACTCTACAAATGTAGATAAAAGCGATGGGATAATAACCGTCTGCACAGCTGTGACAAGTCCATTAAACAGTTTGGCTGCTGCTGGACCGATAGCACCCATCCCGTCTGCGGCCCTTCGCATGGAAACACTGCCATATCACTGGAAGGAAGTGGACATGTTATTGTTATGACCTCAAAGGCTTTGGGTGGTCCACATACAGTACAGACACACACACATTAAGTGAGAGGAAGACAAGAGACAGCAGGCACACGCAAATGTAACTATCCAAAACTCTTTGATAGAAGCTCTCCAAACACCTGCAATTTCTTCAAAAGCACAAACATGGCAGCTTGCACTGACCTATGGGCATGCAGTTCTCCACTTATGTGCAGACTTAATGTATTTTCCATCTAACCAATGTTTAGATGAAAAAACCTCTCTCCAGGCAACCGTATCCACTGATGACTCACTACCACAAACAATACACACACTTAACGGTATGTCAATAAACAATGCACATGCAGAGATATGTGTTAGTCACAGGCTAATATAGTTTTCACAGCAGACTGACAGCGGATTATGTGAGCTGGCAATGATTCACTGTGGCTGAAGCCCAACACAGACCTGTCCAAACCACAACATGTCTAACCTCCCCCAAAATAAACAGGATAGACATAATCTCCTCACAAAAGACACAAAGCCGAGTACATTAGTGAATAAATCTATGAAAACATCAAGGTGCTGCTCTTAGCAGGTCTTTGTTCAACCTTTGCTTACTTTTCTCTTTAAGATTTCAGCTCCAAAATTAGATTGGTAGTTTGGCTAAGTGTGTGTGGTGACATTTCAGTGATGCACTCAAGGCTGTTTGGTTTTAGCGTTTAAATTGCTCCGTTTAAAAAACAATCTATCAGCACCCAGCTGAGTGAAACATTACTATATCCAGTTACCAGGAGAGAAACTCTAGACCTGAGAGAATACAGGTCTCACACATGCAGACAGAAAATTACTCACCCGCTCTCAGACACACTGAAAGAGATATGCTCAAATTGACTTTAACAAACCTTTAGGGCAATCCCGATCCCATTTTGTCATGCCCACGCACACGTATAACACACATTCACACATAGACAAAAGGTAGCAATCAGTGGGTGGATGTCAGCCCCCAGACAGGAAGTGCCCCCGCATTTCTAACGTAGCTCATAAATCACTGCACACATTGGGGTAATGATCCATTGAGAAAGAGAGGTGAAACTTGCCAGCAAAATACAGTGCCCCTTTTAAAAGACCCCACCGCAGAACTCCCTTCATTAACACTATTATCACTGTGCACGGTTTTGACTAAACCTCAACAAAGAAGAAATGCAGAAACATACCAAATTGGACAAAGGTTGAAATGCTTGTGGTGCTTTTTAGCCATTGCGGTTTATTTGCTATCAATCACTCAAATGTGTACTTTAAATATTGTTGCTCTGTGTCAAATAGCATAAACATTTCAGTAGTATCCAAGCTTTTGTGAGTGTGAAAAGAAACAAATCAAACATTTTTAGGTACTTGAGTTCTGAGTTGCAATGACATGGCAGTTCTAGTTCAGATTTAAAAATCTTATTGGTTCCCAAAGATACAGTATAATGTATGTGGTGTTTGTGAAGTGATCATTCAAATATCTGGCAAAGGAAGATAGTCTGGCCTCACTTTTCTATGACTTGATAACAACTCTCACTGTTCTATATAAACAGTGAGAGAGAGAGAGAGACCTTGAGGCTTAAAGGAAGTAGATCTAGAAACTGATCTGAAACCTGGCGCTCATAATTAGGGGATTTCCTCCATGTTAATTTGATCAATTATGTATTTACCTACAATCTGCGGGATATCTACTTCTTCGTTGTGGGAGAGAGGAACATCCTACCTGGTAGCAATTAAGAGATTCAGATTGATTAGCATACAACAGCTCTTTGAGGGCCAATCATAAAATCATATTTAAAGGTGAAGTTCAACAAGGGATCAGTCACCCATGATAGCATATTCATAATTGTTTCCAAATAGTTTCCATTTAGTGAAAAACAGCATCAGGGTTTTTACAACTTGGATACCAGCAACAAAAAAACACCTAACGTCACCTGCAAGTATCCTGGTCCGTCTATATCGTTTTACAGCATCACCTTTACTTTACCACTGCCCCCTAGTGGCTGGACCTGACTTCACCACAGCTGTTGAAAGTACTGGACTGCTCTTCTGTCTCCTCAGCTTTCTAGTTTCCACTCAAATGAGCTGTGGGGGCGTGCAGACAGTGTGTGAAGCTGCCTGCTGGTAACATCTAACAAGAGCCTCACAATAATCCCTGTGGTATATTCTGAGCAACATGAATTTGCTACAGTAAAGTACAAATGGAAAAAGCTTGCTTTGCTTTAACAAAATGTTGAGCATTCAGGAGTAAGAAGAGCAAAATTCACACCCATATTGCTTTGACAGTACTCCTGTGTAATGGTTTATGATACTCTCTCTTTACAGGAAGACACGTACAGTATGTCCCCCATCCCAGGCTGAAAATACATCTTTCCAAGAAGACTCCCTT
This sequence comes from Notothenia coriiceps, assembly GCF_000735185.1. Classification (NCBI taxonomy): domain Eukaryota; kingdom Metazoa; phylum Chordata; class Actinopteri; order Perciformes; family Nototheniidae; genus Notothenia; species Notothenia coriiceps. Next base: position 262,913 of record NW_011370909.1, on the reverse strand, counting down.
CAGCTCTACCCGGTAAGTCTTATATTCTCTGCTTACCCGGAGCATTCTCAAGATGGATCCTCTTTCCTTAGGTCTTTAAATATGATAATTAAGGAATAAAGCTGATAAGAAATGTATTTACCTGTTAACGAATCCCAGTCAGCTTAAAGTGGACCTATCATGCTATATTTGAGTAATATATTGTAGGGCCATACCTATATAAAACATGTCTGTGAAGTTTTTTTGAAAATACCAAACAGATCATGCATTTTAGCCATGCCTCATTTTGCTCTATTTGCTCTTTTCCAGCCCTGTTTTTGCAAGGGCTGATTCTGTGAGAAGTCTTCTTCGCTGCTTTTGTGGCAGACTACAGCGCCACTTACAGGCCTGGCATATGTACTACAGCGTCTCCAGCGCTTTCGAGCGGCAATGGCCGTGGCCCAACTCCCCATTCCCCTGATAGGTGGAGAGTTGCCCATATAAGCGGAGCACCCTTTTTCTGACGTCAGAAAAATTCAAATCTGTATCGGCTCCGTTGCAGCCCCGTTTTTAGAGATTTGGGTACGGAGGAAAAGAGAGAGGGTTGTGTTTTCTGACACTTGGTGAGTTCCCTGACACACCGGGGACACATATTCATGTATAAAAGACGTACAAAAGTGTATTTTGCATGATAGGTCCACTTTAAAGAAATATCACACAATATTACATACACTACAACCCAATTTGACTAAATGTGTGCTTTTCTAACTTTCACAATTTAAAATAATACATTTAAAAATATGTCCTGTGCATATGTTGAGACATGAAGTTTAGGAGTTTATTGATAATCAACACAAATGTAAATATAGTTTTGAAGTTGGTAGACATCTGCATTTTAAAATGGGACACATGTGGTACTCTCTTTGTAGAATGTAGCATTATGAGCTGCAAAAAGTCTGTGGACATGAAATGCCTTTCTGATGTTCAAGTGCACCAGCAGTGAAGGCCTATTTATCAAAACCTCTGTCAAAGTCGACCAAACTTCTGATGACAGGATTTATTGATTAAATCTGGCACAAATGAGCTCCACAGCTAGATGGCCTCAAGTCAACGTTAGCATCATCCTTTGTGAACATTGCTTTTGTGATTTTAGATCAACTTTAAGCAGATTTGTTCAGTGTGTTCCAAAACACTGCTTCCACATCCCTGGCTCACTTTGGTCTCTTCATAAATCTGAAGCTTCGGAGAAAAGAGAATATTAAACAGTTTATAGCGAAACAATGATTGTTTGGAATAGATTAAACAAATCAACAGTGAAGTGGATCATTGGGTTTAGTGGACTTTGAGAAGTTTCTATGGAAACTTTAACAGGATTTGAAATGTTTGCCTGACCCTCGGTCACCATTGGAATGATTTTATTGCTCTTCCTCTCACATACTATTTTTAACCTCTCCCTCAGCACAAATGCAATTCCAAAAGTATGGAAGTCAGCTTATGTCTTGCCTTTGCTAAAAGGAGGGGAGGCAACTATTTTAAATAACTATAGGCCAATCTCTAAATTGTCAGTTCTGGCGAAGGTGCTCAAACGCCTAGTGAGTGAACAAGTAAAGGAGTTTTTATGTAAAAATGATATCCTGTCTAAACATCAGTCAAGTTTCAGAAAGCAACACAGCACCATCACTGCGACAATGAAAGTGGTGAATGACATTACGAGTATTTTAGATAATAAGCAGAGTTGTGCAGCTCTATTTATTGACCTTTCCAAAGCATTTGACACCGTCGATCATCGCATTTTGAAGCAAAGGCTACTCAGTATTGGCATATCCAGCCATGCGGTGGGTTGGTTTGTGAACTACCTCTCTGAAAGGTCTCAATGTGTTCACTTTGATGGGCTGTCTTCTGAGTGGTTGAACATTGCTAATGGTGTTCCTCAAGGTTCTGTTTTAGGTCCACTTTTATTCTCCATATATATCAACAGTTTAGGTGAAAATGTGAATGAAGCTACTTTACATTTTTATGCGGACGATACCGTTATGTACTGTGCAGGTCCCTCCATTCAGGAGGGCACACAGGGGATAGGTTTTTTCAGCGTTCAGGCTCGAAAAGCATTCCCAGAACAAATGACCATATCTTCCCCTTCTAAAAGGTATTTAAATTAATCATCTTTTTTCTCAAAGTAATGATAAACCTGTCAGTTGGATGTAGAAAAGTCAGATTCAAATATAGATGTTTTTATTTTAAAGGAAAATTTAGATTGAACATGGTAAAAAACTGTAAATTATAGTGTCCGTCCAAAACATATTTTTTACTTATTATTGAAAACAACCTGGATGATGGGTTAGTAGACTAAAAGCTTTAGGAATCCAAAGTACAACATATAATAAGTACTCTGTATCAACAGATTGATGCGAAAACAAGTGCATATTTGACCATTTTTAGAGCCAGATTTAGCAAAAAAGAAACCTCTTCTGGGGCCATATTGGTGGGATTTTTCATATCTCTGAGCTTCCCCCTGCTTGGATTTTGACATGTGACATTTCTTTCTAACGTCAGAGCCAATGGAATCGTGGGGGGAACTCCCACATAGCTTATTGGTCCATGTGTGTGTATTATACTGCCCCCCGCATTAGCCAAGAACGGAAGCAAGCAGCAACTCTGCTTGGTACCATTAGTAGCTACTTTTGCTCTGCGATTTTTACATAAAAATGGAATTATGGATTATAAATAATTCCAATTATTGCCCAGGAACTTTATCAACCTATGGATTAACCGATTCAGCCGTGTTTTTTCTCGTTTTAATGCCATTGAACACGTCTTTTGATCAGATTAACAGCTACGGTGAGACGATCTCCCTAGAAGCTACGTAAAGGTACGTGTTGTGATGTCTGTCTTTGCTTCCCCTGTCGCAAGTTCGGATCACTCAGTGATGATACTATATACCTAAATAATCTGTGGAACCTCAGCTTTAATCGGAGATCTTGTATGTGCAGCTACGATAAGTAATAAGGATACTTTTATCTTGAGTTCTGTGCCAATGTCCGTTAGCATTTTTCGCTAAGGGGTCATTTAGATGCTTCTTATGAGACTTGTGTTTTGTTTTGGTAAAAATTGTTTATATCGTCAGTTAGCTGAGATCATTTCCGTTAATCTGGTATAACACATTAATAGGTTCTTAAATATTAAGATCCCCTGAGACACAGTGTCCTGAAGAAAAAAAAACAGGGTCCCCGCCGGTGGGGACCTTGGGGCTTAACAGGTTTAAGGAGGTTGGTGTTAAATTACAGGCTGTTTTTAACATTATTCAGACTCAGCTCGCTGAGTTTAAGCTTCTTTTAAATGTTGATAAAACCAAGGTAATGCTCTTTTCTAAAGCTAAAAAGACTACAGACACTGCTTTGGATATTTTTACTATGCAAGGACAAGTACTAAAAGTGGTTACCTGTTATAAATACCTACGTATCTGGCTTGATGATTGTCTTACTTTTAAACTTCAGGTCATTAATCTGCTTAAAAAGCTGAGGGTTAGACTAGGTTTCTTTTTCAGAAACAAGTCCTGTTTCTCATTTGAAGCCAGGAAAAGGCTAGTCACTGTGACCTTTTTACCTGTGCTGGACTATGGTGATTTTATCTATATGAATGCACCTGCCCATTGCCTGGAAAAGTTAGATGCCGCCTATCACAGTGCCCTGAGATTTGTTACTAACTGTAAAGCACTTACTCATCACTGTACCCTGTATGCAAGGGCAGGTCTGCCTTCACTAACTGTATGGAGGCTCAGTCATATGTTCATCTATAAAGCCATGTTGGGTAAACTACCTTTTTATATCTGCTCTCTGATCTCTCAACGAATTGAAAGTATGTATTGCCTGAGATCTCATGATGTTGTTTTATTAAATGTGCCAAGTGCTAGGACTGTCTTAGGGAAGAAAGCTTTTAGTTGTGCAGCTCCACTAAATTGGAACAGTCTGCAAACATGTTTAACACTGAGCACTTCGGTTCCCCTGCATCATTTTAAAACTCGGCTGGGTGACATGCTGTTTTGATACTCATGGTACCTGTCACTGTAAATAGAGTTTGTAAACTGTACCCTGTACATTATGTTGTATGTCATCCTTATTGTTGTTCTGTTGTTTTTATGTTACATGTGTAACTAATGTCCTGCAGGTCACCCTTGAAAAAGAGATCTTTTGATCTCAAGGGGCTTTCACCTGGTTAAATAAAGGCTACAAACAATTGGAAATAAAATGTGCTGAATTTAAAATGATTACCATCAAATGCCTTCCTCCAGAAAAGAGCAAGCTACACATGAGCAACATAACAAATATGTATTTACAAAGGGATGAAAATGTATGCACATGTATTCATTTGTTGATTTATGTTCTACATGCAACAGCACATTTTGGTGCTAGGAAAATATTACTTTAAGTTTAAATATGTGGAATATTTGAAACATTTTTATATAGTATTTATTGGTTAAAGTGTCTGACATGTTATTTGGATGTTTATTTTACATAATATATTTTTATTTATTTGTATGTGTGCATCATGACACACATTTTTCACTCATATTGACACTTCTTTCTTTACATGGTGATATACTGTATGCAGCACAAGTGCACATACATAAGGATACATATTTTCGATATGCAATAAAAATAATGTTTTAATAAGACATGCTTTATTAGTTCTGCACTTACTGTTTGTGGTTCCCGTAAGTGTTGTATCTCGCTTTGCAGCTGCTCTCTGCTGTCACACTCTCCTATTAGGGCCAAGAGTAGAAAAAAAACCAGTCATTTGTTATGGGTTACCACTGGATCACTACATCACTCAATGAGTCTGATATGTCCTAATATGACCTCAACGTCGCAATCCTCTCCCAACCCGTGACATTTTAGTACGTTTACAACCAAGCCTGATATCACTTCATCATTTATCTTTTCAGAAACGTCCATAAAATGTGTTATTCTTAGTGTTTGAATTCTTAAGTTATGGCCGTAAAAGTGTTTTGTGAGGTCACAGTGACCCTGACCTTTGACCCCCAAAATCTCAACAGTGCATCTTGAGTTCAAGTGGAGGTTTGTACGAAATCTTAAAGGTCCCATGTCATGGCCATTTCTACTGATCATAATTCCATTGTTGAGGTCTACTAAAATAGATTTATACTGTGCAATTTTCCAAACTCACATTGGTTTCTCATACAGTATCTCTGTAAAGTGTATTCACTCTCTGTCCTTAACGGCTTGTTGGAGCTCCTGCTGCCCCCCTCCCTGTGAGCCCAGTGTGCTCTGATTGGTCGGGATGTTGAGAGGCTCGTTGCTGCTGCGAGCTGCTGCGAGGAGCAGNTCTTGTATGTGCAGCTACGATAAGTAATAAGGATACTTTTATCTTGAGTTCTGTGCCAATGTCCGTTAGCATTTTTCGCTAAGGGGTCATTTAGATGCTAAGCATCTAAATGACCCCTTAGCGAAAAATGCTAACGGACATTGGCACAGAACTCAAGATAAAAGTATCCTTATTACTTATCGTAGCTGCACATACAAGATCTCCGATTAAAGCTGAGGTTCCACAGATTATTTAGGTATATAGTATCATCACTGAGTGATCTGAACTTGCGACAGGGGAAGCAAAGACAGACATCACAACACGTACCTTTACGTAGCTTCTAGGGAGATCGTCTCACCGTAGCTGTTAATCTGATCAAAAGACGTGTTCAATGGCATTAAAACGAGAAAAAACACGGCTGAATCGGTTAATCCATAGGTTGATAAAGTTCCTGGGCAATAATTGGAATTATTTATAATCCATAATTCCATTTTTATGTAAAAATCGCAGAGCAAAAGTTAGCTACTAATGGTAGCCACCAGAGTTGCTGCTGCTTCCGGTCTTGGCTATGCGGCAGTATAATACACACACATGACCAAATAAGGACTATGTGGGAGTTCCCCACGATTCCATTGGCTCTGACGGTTAGAAAGAAATGTCACATGTCAAAATCCAGCAGGGGGAGCCAGAGATATGAAAAATCCACCCAAATGGCCCCAGAAGAGGTTTTTTTTTGCTAAATCTGTCTAAAAATGTCAAATATCACTTGTTTTGCATCAATCTTGATACAGAGTACTTATTATATGTTGTACTTTGGATTCCTAAAGCTTTTAGTCTACTAACCCATCATCCAAGGTTAGTTTTCACCAATGGCGGCACATATCAAACCCGGGCCGGGGTGCGGGGCCACATGACCGGGCCCTTTAAACCCAATAAAGCTTGACAAAAATATCGGGACTCCGGGGTATGGTAATCTGACGCTCGTGCGTAAAAAGTCGCTCAGTCAGTAAGATTACAATTTAAAACAATGTTTGAAAGAAAAGTAACTAAAGAAAAGGTGTAATAT
>NW_011370909.1:236718-256522 GCF_000735185.1 Notothenia coriiceps | reverse complement strand
GTGATATTTTAAAACATTATCGACTCCATCGTGGAACCTTTGGACAGAAACGTGCCTTTCCCTGCATTCATGTAGACTGGCCTGCGCTCTCACTTATCAAGATAAAAGTTGAAATAACCATCTGTTCTTATTTATTCTAGGACCCATGGGCCACTTTATATAAATCTCTGAGCATGAGGTGGGGTTAAAAATAAGTAGTTGGACATTTTATGAACTATATCAATATCATGACTATGTGGTTCATTTTCTTGCAAACCAGCGTCTTTTTGATGACTTAAACCCCTTGTAATGCTTGTGTAATAGCACCTCTGTTACCGTCTGTTAACAGCTAACGTGAACTGTCTCGTTATGATTTCAAGACTGATTTGATTTTTGTTGTTGAGGAAAACACATGTTGTGTCCTGATTTGTACTCAATTTAGTGTTTTGTTTGTATGGAACAGCAGAGGTCTAACTGCAACAGGTTTCGTGATGCACAGCATGAAGTTATACGTTGCCCACGAGCCAGATGCAGTTGGGAATAACCATCAAGTAATAACCATGTGTCTCCATTTATGTTAATGTGTTGTGCTTTTAAACAAACTTTTTACTTTTTTATAAAAACTGTTTTGAAATAACAAAATTGTAATAAAATATATTAACATGTCTATAACGTTCCCTTGTTCTAATGTATTTGTTTAATCTGCAATGTTTCAATGCTATCAAATATTTAAAGGGTTGGATTGAAATCAGGAAGAGTTTGTCGTATATAGGTTCCGGCAACCCAATTGTGTTTTATAATTTACTTTATTTATTCTTGTCTTATGTGGTTCTTAGCAGATTGTTATTTGCATTGGTTACACTTAATATCTTGGCTTTTAATTGTAGGCTCAACTCATCTTTTCACATGCAGAAAGAATCACATTAGTGAGTTTAACCAACTCCTATAATTGCTTGGAACCACTTGACACATATGTTTTTAAGTTTTACCAAAGCAACAGTTTTTACAGTGTATTAAATGACATCAACTAAACAATCTCTCAATACGCAAAAGTCCTGACAAAAGGTTTATGTTAAAAACATCTGTGTATAGATGATAGGCCAAAGAGATTGCTTTTAAAGAGGACCTATTATGCTTTTTGTGGTTTTCCCTTTGCTGTAGTTTGTGATATAGGTTTGCATGTAAATGGTCTGTACTCACTCCCCCCTGCCTGAAACGCCTCAATTAAACTCCCTTGTTTACTTCCATAACATAGTGACATTACTATCTAACACTTGCGCTTCTATTGGCTAGAGATCCGACGCATTTGCATGATAGACTAAGGGGCGGGACATCTCTAAGCGGTTGATCAATTACAACAGAGTCACAACTAACCAATCAGCTCTGGTTTCAGACAGAGGGTGAAAATAGGTGCTGCAGCACAGACCATATGAGAAAAATAAAGCACTTTTTGAACATTGAAGCATGTGAACACTTCACAGTAGGACAACAAAATTCAAATACTGTATGAACCTGAAAAGTAGCATAATGTGTCTGTTATAAAATCGTATATGCTCATATGTATATTTGAGCTTCGTTTATTCAACTGCAGTCCATATCCTAACTTCAACTTTCTTTATTTCCTGCAGAGACATGATTATCATGTTGGATCAGATCATAAATTGGTGAGATGTTCCAAGTCAAAACAAATAGCTAGTAATCCTCGTTTGATATAGCAGATTGGAGTCTTTAAATAGAGATATGCAATTATATGAACTGTTTATGTGTACAGTCTGCAGGAAACATCAAGATCCTAAATCAAAATCAAGCTGTAATCCAAACCGACATCCAACTCGAAACCAGCCTGAAGCCAAATCACACTTCTTCTACAGGAAAGAAAAACATTGCACAGAAACACAAACACCCAAAACAGTCATACCACAACCTATCCTATCATATATCCTTCCACCAGCAGAACTAGAGAAGCCAAGAACCTACACAACACTGAACCACAAGTCCCACAGGAATCATGGGCAGAATGAGTGAAAATCCAGACACATTAAATGCTCTGTGTTAATGTGTCTGACACTGAAGAACACTTGTAAATGTACGCAGTTGAAGATTTTAATAAAATAGTTGTGGACATAGAAGTAAATTATCTCATTTGGAATTACTAAATCTTAGTGCTACTTACAAATTAATCATTTGGCTGTGGACTTGTGGTACAAAACAGCAATCCAGTTGATTTATAGAGAGCACAGCGGTGGTATCGTATTCGCGTTGGACCACGACACTCTTTGGCAAGTGGCACTGCTATTCCACCCCAAACACCAGCTCATCCAAGATCACTCTCATCCGGCCCCCTCCTGACTACTGGACATAATGACTTACCCCCGCCAAGTCAGAACTGTTTGTCAGGCACTGAAACATAAAAACAACAGTAAAAGCGGAGGCTCCTTAATAGTTACGTCTTCTGCCAAGAAACGTTATTTATGACAAGGTTTGTCTACAATAACACATTAAAGCCCTATGAGACGGGAATGTCTGTTTTTATTCCGCCTACAGGAGAAGCATTTAATGGAAAGTGGAGGAGAAGAGACGTTCTAGTCAGAGTCAAAGCACGCTGCAAATGTACTCAAGTGGTTATTTGCTGTCAGAAGAGTGTGTGCTGGAACTGGACAGAGGCATCCACTGTATCTGAGGGAACTGAAGGCATTTGATTTTGTGGTCAGGTTGGACCAAGAGCCAGCGTTAAGAGTGTGCCTCGTGTCTCAAACAATGCTTTTGAGTTACGGCACATTGTTTGAGGTTGGGGCATGTGGTTGAGTAGAGGTCTAGTGCACATTGTGAACTCAAGTCTCTGTGCCTCTTCATTTCAATCCCTGAAGTCTTGACAATGGGATGGACACAGAATCATCTGATTGCTATGTATAGTCTTGTTCTTTGTTCCAGCAATGTCTTCTTTGTTTATAAATCTTCTTTTTAGCATTAATACTGCACATATGATTCATTAATAAAGTAAAGGCTATTTGTTGTGGGTTCATCTGTTTCTAAAATGAATGTAAAAGAGGCTAAAGGTCAAACAGTGAGTGTTCATTGTGTTTTACTGTGGGACTACTCATACTACAAAAGCAATGAAGCTGATTAGACCATGGCCGTTTCTCAATGTCGAGTACACCTGCTGCAGAGCCACTATTTCAAGTATACTACGTCATCGAGTGGCGCCAAAGGACTGTTTAAATGCATGTTAAATGCCCAGCATTCTGCGCCACTCTATGACGTAGTATACTTGAAATAGTGGCTCTGCAGCATGTGTACTCGACATTGAGAAACGGCCCATGTGTCAGTAGTTGGCAAATTCACTTCGTAGCGAGGTCTTGTGTTCAAATGCCAAAAGAAAACTGCAAGTTTGCATACTTTTTTCCATATTCCCAATATATCTGTGTGGGTTTCCTCCCGCAGTCCAAAAACTAACTTGGGGTCATGGTCTGTATGCATATTAACCCTGTATTATGTTATATTATGACATTTTCCGGTTCCTAAGTCCTGCAGACCAAATCTGCTTTGACAGGAACAGTGGAAACATCCCCAGGACTTTACAGTATAGTCTAACGTATGTGAAGTAGGTCAAACATTTACTGCTAGAATGCCAGGTAACAGGACTTCACCATCGCACCACACTTTCCAGTCCAAACAAAAAAAATCAAGGATAGTCATACTGTGTACCTTGAATGATCATCCGTCCTGTGAACTGATGGATAACAAAAAGGCGTTAAGAAGTATAGATGGACAACAATTGTCCTAATTTTAACAGGATGCCTGACCAACATCATCATGGATTGTCTGTTTGTAGTCTTAACTGCCTGCTTTTCCCAGGGAAGACAGCAGGACAAATATACAAACAAGCATCAGTTAGTGTTTATTCTGCAGTGCAAACACCCAATAAACCTGTCTGGAAAGTACAAGTGAGCACCGGAGTATGTAAAAAGCAAAACACACACACAAACACACTCACAGTACACAGCGTGGCTAGCCAGGTTCATTTACTATCAAAGCATATTACCGGTCATCTGACATCATTGCATTTTGAGCTCCAACACCACAGAGCCAAGGAACGTTAGGAAACGCCATGGAAGAAGTTTATGACTGGAATTGACGCATACCGGTCATATTTGACATTGACAGAATTGGTAAGATGCCACCAACTGCAGAATTTATATTTCTCCCACATCGTGGTATAACTTTAAGAGCAGCTGCAACAACAAAAAAATCAATTTTCAGATTCAATGGCATTTCCAATGACAGCTACAGTAGCATCCTGCCACATGTGCCCATTTGTAATTGAGGTGGGGGCTTAGCGAATGAAGCTAGCAAAACAACATTCTCAAGCTATGCTAATTGGCATACTTTCACATGAGCTGGAATGCTGTGATAACATCCACCTCCATTCCCCGAGGAGACCTTGATCCTGCAGGCGTTTACTGGGTCAGGGGACCTTGATGTGGATGAAAGCAAGGTAGAGGGGCTTCATTATGGATATACAGAGTGGGGGATGGTCTCTCACTCTTGGACAGACACGTGGTATTTGGATATGTTGGGGGACGCTGATGTTTCTTGCAATGGTATTTAGATGCAGCGGGGGATAGAGGGAGGCTTTGGCTAACATTTCTGTCATTTAGGGGCCTCTGCTGTCAGGTAGCTGTCACGCCCCATGCACAGTGGGGGGCTATGAGGCAGGGGGACTGGTGAGGAAGTGGGGTGGGTTTTGGGACAAAGTGGAGCCCTGTCTCTGCAGGGATGGTTACAGAGGCATGGGATTGATGGGGTGGTGATGAGAGATGGAGATGTCAGGGAACAGACACCCATTCAGAGTGGGACCAGTAAGAGAGGCCTACTGGGGAACTCGGGGGCCCATCATCACCTCCGCTCTCCGGCCTGAGCTCGGGAGGAGAAATTGGGGGAGGAATAGGAAAATGGGGAGACTGTCCAGTAGGGGTCGAACACATCACCCCACTTTGGTTTTATTATTTTGGAGTTTGAGCTGAGCCAGCTGCCCCGGCATCTACAGAGCCTACAGTATGTGCCCGTGCTAGATGCTGTGAATCAATTACTTCTCTATGCTGCCAAAGTAAAAAACAACTTCACAGTGTGTCATGCTACTAGGTTACGGAGAAGAAATAACAAACCTAGCTGGTTTCCTTGTTTGAAGGGCATGACATTTTGGGTCATAGCTCCATCACAGGGCCCCCCAAATATTTTTGAGAGCAGAGACACAGAAATGTGAGACTGATAAGAATCAGTCAGCTAAGGTCATACCAGCTACTCAGTGGGCGACTGTGGGTGACATTTTTATTGAAATCTAGATAGGGACGCATCAGTCCACCTTTGCCTTCGATGATATCAATGCCTCAACCGGTAGTGATTATCTATTCAATTGTAGTTTTTCTAAAACTGAATTGGTCCAATTTGGCCAGATAAAATTAATAAGGTCAGTATGGGCCATGGAGTATTTATCCAGTAAGAAATAAGTAAAAGTATACTTTCTATAAACTTTTTCTGGTCCCTCAATTTTGGATCTCTGTGATGCAATGTGTGTAACGTTTATATGTATGATTGTAGGTTTTGTTAGTGTGCATGGTATGTATGTATGCTTTTTTTTTTAAATAAACTGACTTGAGGTTCTTTTCATCCATGGCGGCCTCCCCTCACTGTTGGCGTATACAGACGGAGCGATGGATGAATCAGCTATTGTTTGGGGTGCATGTGGCATATACGTCAAGGGACAGAGTAACCAGAGAAAGACCCTCTCCACATCCCCACCAGGGAGCTGAGCCGGAGAAACTCTAGTCACGTTCAAATAAATTATTTCCTGTCCAAATTGACACCCTTCCGTAGCCATGGTGTGGCTTTGGTTTAGTTTACAGTAATTTGGAGTCTGGGTGGCACAGGAATGTGGTGCGGGACAGAGGCTTATGGTGCACTTAAGATGACTTACGTAGTCAAATTATGGGGTGGGTTTCCAACGCTTATCATATATACAGAAAAGGTTTACCTGCTGCTAAAAAGAGGCAAGTCATTATTTCAAATGGGTTAAATGTAAACAAAGCCTTGCATTTGGTCTGCTGAAATGTAAATATCTCTTATTTTTCCCTCTCATAAGAAAATTATTGACCTACTGATCTATATGTATTTATACATTTAAAGCTAATGTTGATCTAAAATACTCAAACTAAAAGGAGGATTTGTATTACTGACATCTCATAAAGTACCATTTCAAATTTGAATAAAGAGGCATAAAGGTTAGGTTAACTAAAGGGGCTAACCTCATGTGAAACATACTACAGAGTTTAAATGATGCAGATGCTTTTTGAAGCTGCCTAAAAGTTGGGCCAGAGCCATTCCCAGACAATGCATCTGCTCTTTATAAAAATCAATAACAAACCCCACCAAACTGAAAAACATCCAGCGGTGTATAGTTTGCATCAGGTATAGCAGACTGGCCCACAGCAGGAGTGAATGTTCACATGCTGATGAACAGTAGAAATGGCAGACTCAGTTTTGGTCCATTTCAAACTATGACAGACATGTACTGTGCATGTGGTGCAGCCTTCATTTTGAGCAGGAAAGATCTAACAGTTTCTCATGTACACAATGAAGACTGACACATGGTGTTCATAAGCCACATAATGCTCTCCCTGCTAAAAGGTGATGGAATTTCCACTGCACAGAGAAATTAAATACACACATGGATATGTGCACACATTCACAGCCAGATAGCATCTCCCTTTCACTCACTGTCTCTCTTTTATTGTCCCTTCCACACTCTTCTGTATTAATGTAAAAACCTGCTTTGGATTGGGAGATGAGGCAGGTCTGGAATTTAGCTTTTATTGAAGTCAGTGTCCATCTTTCCTGGTAGTTAAAGACAGGGCAAGAAAGGACATGGGACAAGGGACAGGAGTTTGCGTACTGTCACAAACCACTTTGCATTAAGCATAACCAGACCTAACAGAAACCGACATCTCTCAAATGTGGCCACACACAGCTCCAACACAATCATTTGTTGATGACACAACTGTCCTCTGCCTATTCACGTATAGCGACAGGAAGGCTCACAGAAAGCCAAACTAAGGAGCTACATGTGGACTACAGGAAGCCACATAGACAGGGACACACCCCCATCTCAATCAACAGGACTACAGTGGAGAGAGGAGTTGACCTGATAATCTTTTTCCATTTTATACATATTAAATAAACGTTATTGCAGGGAGGCTTATATTTAAGCTTATTATTGTCAAATAATTCTCTCTGTAATTGTTGCCCGTGTTATAAAAACAAAAATGTAACTTGTTGCCTTACCATATCCATCCTTACACATTATAACATAGTTTGCTGCTGACCCCAAACTTTTTCCAATGTCTGGAAGCACACGCTCAGTAGAAGAGCTTCTTTTAAAAAAAAATGTTTAATTAGTTTAATACTTGAACTTTAAAATCCAAAACCATCCTCCATCTCCATCTGTGCAGCGCTGATGACGTCTGCAACACGGACTATGCGGTTTCCTTTGGTTTAAATTAATACGAGGGGAAATGTCAGTGTTCAAAAGGAAGGCCTAATATTAATATCATTGCGTACTCCTATATGTAGTTGCGCGGCCATGACCTCTTACAACCTGAACATACCAATAAAACTCTAAAGAAACAGGATGCAGAGCAGTTTACAGAATTTTTTTTTTTTTCCAAAGCTGATTACCACATAGAAAAAAAAAATCAAATGTGCACAGAGCGCTAGGCCGGGACAGTTAAGCTCTCCATTTGAAAGACAGAAAAACATCTCAATAAAACACCATCGTAATGAAGTGAAGAGTTCACAGTGTGCCAGTGGAACGATCCAGCCATGCAGTGTGTGATAACAAAGGCGGGTTGGCTAAGCAACAGTTAACGTTGATGCTGGAACATGAAGCTGGACAACTCTGACTTATGCTAGATGGAAGAAATACACAGTGCTGACTGGCTGCTGGGAGATGAAGTGCTGAAAGAACAAAGTTGTTGTTTTTGTGCCTACCGTCTTATAAAGAAAGATGTGTATTATCTGAACACGTGTGGAAACTTGCCATTTAACTTGATTCATATTACCTCGCAGCTTAATGTACCTTTCACAGAGATCCAAGTGGAGACACAAAAGAGACATTCCAAGGTAGCAGCATTAAATCAGCTGTGTAGACAATCTTCAAACACATTTAGGTTGTTAAGAGGTCATTCTTTTAAGGGCATTTTCAGGTTCTCGTGTCTGAAGTTGACTGCACAAAAATGACTACAATTTATTAAAAAAAAAGCTCTATTTCTCGATATGTACACTACTCTATAGGTCTGATTATCTCTATTTAATAAATAATTGAAACAAATCCATTTTTTCCTTGAGGTGCATTGAGGATCGCACCGGCTAATGTGTGGTTGGTGCAGAGAGAAGTTAAAAAAGATATAGGCCAGTAAAACAGCAGACCATTTTTAATGGATCACAAAAATAATAAACGCTTGGCCCGGCCTTGGAAAAGATTTATACCTTCTCTGTTCTTCTAAACTCTACAGGAGGACTAATACAAAATGGCACACGGCTTACAATCAGGCAAGCAGATTTGCATTTTTGCAAACGGTTTGAGTTAATGACAATGTGTGTATCATTTTTATCTTGAGCCATTGCCCGAGTCTTTTGTGATGGTGGGTGGGAGCCAAGGCCTGGTCCTCCTTGTAGGATCTGGCTCTGTTTACCTACTTCTGATGGAGTCCAGATGGGCTTCCTATGACTCTTCTTTTCTTAACAGGCTGGCTGAGTCTGGAGGCTGGTCTCTGGATGGGCAAGGTAGAACACAGATGGTTCTTAATTGGGAGGCAAGAGATGGTTGATGTTCCACCATGGCAAAGCTGGAAATCAATTCTAGTGTGAAGTCCAGCTGGGAATGGAAATATATAATCCACCACAGGAAGTGACAAAAAGATCTGGACTTCATCCCTCTACATTGGCAGAGGACTTGCAGCCTTCCTTAGTTTCTTTAATATTGCAAAAGATGGAGGTTTGTAACGTTGATACATTGAAAGCATTAAGTTAAGCATTATTTTTTTCACAGACCCTAAGTGGCATTTTCTTTTTAGACTACAGTATGTATGCATGACTTCTTGTGGGCCAGGGTTTCACACTTGTTATGGTTAGCCTCAAAAGGAAACCAGGCCTTCCTCTCCTCCACGGAGAAAACAGGGGGCTTCAGGGAAAAACAAGCCCCTAGGCATAACGCAAAGATGAACTCCTGCCCAATTTTTCTCTATGGAAAAGCACTACTAAGCCTTCAGGGTAATAGCTTCCATATGCAGAGCCCCAAATACTCCCAAAAAAAACTGTAATAACATGGAATAAGATTCATGTTATTGCATTGCATGTCATAATCTTCAAAGGCTGACACTTCAGCTTGTCTGAAAGATGCAACTTGGATGACTGGTGAGGCTATAATGTCAGGTCTGTTTAGATATGTCTCCAAAAGCCGCTCAACACTCTGTGGCACTCCTATCCACACACGTCACAATTACAGAAACTGTGATATCAAAGCACAGCCGCACGCAACACAGATAGTATGTTTCTAAGCCATCAGAACCTTAAAACACAGGCATAATAAAATAATTAACCTCAGAAAAAATAAATGTCCTTCCTGAGAACCTTAGTTATTCTAAAAGTATGCTTACACAATATGGTCCTGAATAAAAGGTAGGGTGCATACTAGCTTTACCTGAATGACCTTTGTTATAGTGTCAGCACATGAAAGCCTGTGTCAAACTACTACATGTGAATACAAGCTGAACGCTTGAATGGATTCTGTAACAGATACAAGTTTTCATTTGTAACAATATAATGATGGAATTGAAATGCATCCAATTATAATGAAAACACACCCTGATACTACAAGTCCTTTTTTCCATCAAACCTATGACTTTGCCACAGGCTGTTACTGATATCAGACACACCATACATTGATACATAATGTACACACATTCATGCACATATTACATTGATTGTGTACTCAGAGCAGGGATTGTGCAAGAGCATACACATACAAAGAAGAAAGTTAACTGAGGACGCACACACCCTTTTAATGAAACTGTCTCAGCCTGAGACCTGAGATGGTTGTTCATGTTCAACACGCTGTCAGTAAGAAGACATGAGCAAATTAAACAAATACAAACATGAACAAGCATGTTTATCTATAAAATAAAGTATATAAGCAAGGTCCACCTCTCAAATCTTTTTCTACATTTTCACCACTGACAATAACAAAGACCATGCTTATCCAGATTAGATTGGCCTGAGCCAAGTCAGTGCCTGAAAATCCCTCAAAACAAAGACTGAGGCTTTTTAGCATGGGTCATTGACGGCTGTGCAGTTTGGTTTCTACACTTTAACTTACAGTTGGAAGTTTTTCTTAAACTACTAATGCACAGAAATGTTGGATTTCTTAATGAAACCTCTGGCTTAAACCTTGGCCTGTGAACACTTTCAGCACATAGCGGCGTGCCTGGGTCCGGATCTTTCAATGGGATTGAAGGCAGACAAAATGGTGTTTATTTCATGCATGTGTGACTGCCTTTAATTGTTTGTTTTCTGAATGTATACACATGCTAAGTAAGTGCATGTGCCACACAACTGTTCCGACCGGCCATTTAATGAGCATGTTATTAATTCATGATATGATGGTGTTCACAGAAAATATTTACTTTTCGATGACAACCGTGACTTTCTCTGACCCCTTTTATCCCGCTCAGGGTCCTCACATGTGACAACACTTTCTGCACATCCAGACATGCATCCATCCATTTAAAAAAGAGTCTATTAAAGTCATTGTTTTTAAGACCAACAAAGAGTAAGAACTGGCATGAGTTGATAGTTTGTGAGCTCGATGGGGGCAACATTAATGATGATTTATTCATCTGTAGGGTCCCATTATAACAAAACACACTTTGTTGTTGTTGTTGACACTTATTTTCCTGCACAAATGATGTCAGACTGCAGTCCAGTGTCCAGCCAAACCCACATCTGTCCCAGCATATCCAGCTCTAATCTAGCTGTCATCTTTTCTGTTCCCCCCAAAACACTCGTCTTCCCCAGCCGCCTCCCTTACCAGTCATAAAGTCAAAATGACAGACAGCATTAGCACAAGTGGTGCCCAAGACTAAAGGAAGGAACAAAACCAATAAATATAATTGTAAAGGCATTTCTCCATTTAATTGCATACATGGACATTTATATGCATCAGCATTTAGGCCAGTTGGAGAATGTAGGCAAGAGGGTGCTGACACTTTCCATGAGTTCCCTTCATTAGTGAACACCCATGTGTCGAGACATTTACTCAACACTCACTAGACTGGCCCGCAGCACAGTGGCTGCCCAGGTCTTTATATGAATGGTGGGTAAATGGATATCCTCTCTTAATGCTCAACAGTTACAGCAAACTCAGTCCTTTAGTCTGCAATAGTCCTTCTGAAATATGAATGCCTCTCTGAATCCTCTATTTCCATTTCCCTGGCTCTGCTTCGTGTAAAAATATCCATCTGGCATGAATACCTTCCAAATTTTTACTTCAATGATTGTTATTACAAAATCTGACAGATGACAAAAAAACTGCACTCACTCACCCACCCGCGTCCAGGATTATGGCATGGATATTCCTGCACTGGCAAGTATAGATCCCTTGTGAATAATTCTACCTCTACCTCTTACATAACCCTCTGTCATATTGCTCCAGGAATAATTGTGAAGAATGCTGTGAGCCATTGGACTACAGTAGCTGTGGAATGAGTGTCCAGGTGCGCCCAGTCCCCATCCAGTCTTCAAGGACAACTACATCACCATCGTTTTCCAGGATAACAATGGAATGATTGGATCTTCCTGAGCCACCAACCTGACTCCAAATTCCATCTGTGGGAGAATAGAAGAGGTACTGTTCTTCTGACACTCCAAAACAAATATAGTATGCAATTTGCAGTCCACTTGTAAAAAAAGGATATTCAACATTTTATTTATAGGCAGCCAAATACAACAACAGGTCATTCTCTTTCCTTTTGACCTTGGGAAGCAGGTCATTCTCAGTTTTCTTGATTTATATATTCTCTCCCTTGCACTTTAAACTCGGCCGAACACCTTCCCTTCCCTTTTGCTTTTAAATAACAAAAGCCCTGAGTGGTTTAACACACCCCGGTCAAGGTCAAGCAACACCCAGTGTTATGCTGGCGATCTTCACAGCAGCTGCAAATGCAAGTGCTTTGACAAACACAGTCAGGTTCAGAGATGCACTGGCTGCCTAACCCCAGCTATCAGTAAGACAGACAATACAAACACATGCTCATGTATGCAAATACACATGCCAAGTCATCTGTGTTTATCCAGCAGTGACAGGTAGTCATGGAGAGATGAGTGCGCCACACCCCGTCTCTGAAAATACACACTTCACTACCCCGCATTTCTGACATGTAGTAAATTAGAGGTTTGTCAAAGCCCAGATGTTAACGTGAAAAAGGATTATTTTTTTACCTAACTCAGATTATGTTATAAAAGCAGCTTAAAATGAGGAGCATGAATGGAAAAGTTGATTGAATTGGGAATGGCACCCATCCAGAATTTCTGATGTGTGAATCATTGGAGCTGAATCTCAGAAGTGAGGTCAGCAAATTCAAAAGCAAATTAAGACAGATTAGGCTTATTATAAACATGCCAGCGTGTTTTTACAGTGAAAATGCAAAGTCAAACAAGTATGATATACTGCTATGTATCCATCATGAACTATAATGGCATTTTCTTCATTGGTATGAAATAAGCAGATGTAGTGGCCTGGTAACAGTGTTTTTAAAGTGAGCACATGCCTCGAGTTAAGTCCTGAGGCTTCATGAAATGATGTCATAAAGGCAAGTTCAATGCGGGTCACCTCAAAAAGAATAGAGACCGCTGTTTTGCAGCCCCATCAGATGACAAATAAATAAATACTTAACTAATAACTTATCTGTCATCCAATGGGCCTGCAAAACTTGTTGGTGCATTAACTTATTGGAGAATGGGAGCAATTTCACTTCAGATATGTTTAAAAGAGATGAAACAGCCCACCTTAACGTACTGCCAGAATTTTCCCTAGTTTGAACTCAGAGTCCAGTGTACTGCCAGTACAATCCTGCCAACACAAGCCTCAATCCTGCCAAAACAAGCCAAGGATTTCCCTTGAGAGTCAGAGTTGGAAAGTGTGACAATGGACTGACAGCTGGGGGACAACAGAAGAGCTGTGGCTCCAGAAACAATAGGACAAAAAATGTTTCGGGATCAAACACAATGCAGAGATATGACTGCGGTGATGTGGTGGGATTTTGTTGGAGGGATAGTAGGGCATTTATAGGAATAAAGAAAGAAGCTGTGCAGTGTGTCAGTACATAAGGAGTGTGAGATTCAAGCTGAGGGAGGAGGAAGTGAAGGGCCTCATACATCTAAAGACACATCCAGAGAACATTAGAAAGCCATGGCGGCTATGTGACATCGACTTGACATACAGCAGATCCTGCAATACCTTTTATTTGACATATGACAGAGTTTTAACTACATTCCTGATAGCGTATTGGAAAATGTAACATCACACAAATGTGAGATAATGTGGTCAAGAAAATCCAAAGTTTTTAAAATGTCCATTATGAGCCCAGTGATAGGAAATCAACTTGCAGAACTGTACTGTAAGAAGGCTCCGTTTGTTTTCATGTGTGTAAGTTGCCAAGGCTTCCATTAAGACGGACATCAAACACATACTTATTAGAAGCTTCATGATGCTGGCAACATTCAGACATAAATACTGCAAAATTACACAAAATATATTCCGCTGATAAGCCTCAATCATCGACCAAATATGTTTATTTCCACTATTATCATTATTTAACATTATCCCCCTGTTACAGCTTGTCTAAATAATTGACAAAAACTGAATACAGTTAGAGGGTTGTTTGAGGAACAACAATGTGGACATTTGTTACCTCCTCTCCAATGGTGATGAAGGTCATGATGACCGATTAAGACATTATGTTTGCACGAAGAACACACGATCTGAGAGTCACAACTGCTGTTCTTCTCAAGATGTGAAACAATAGGAAATTCCAACTTGATCCTAACTTCCTTCCCTGCTGTCATGCAGCATAAATGCATTTGGCTGTTGGAAGCTGCAAGCTGTTGATAATTGATCTCATTCTCACTCTGCCATTTATTTTCCAATCTATTCTTAAAGACATCCGTCACACTCTTCCGTCTGTTACTTAAGGGACTATACTATTGAGGAAATTACAAAGATAACTCGAGACTGATGAGGTAATAACCTGGTCCTTGCAGCTAATGGCCGGGTCCTCTTGAGTTTCAACTCCTCCATGTCACTATGTGTTGTGCTGATGTGCAGTTTGGGGCACTGAGGGGTACGGCTGTTTATCTGGTTTCAAGAGGTTTTGTGATTTTTCAGTAGTGAAACCAAAACACAGCACAGTCAGCAAAAACACATTCAGACCGAACTCATTGTGTCCCTGGTCACTATCTGAGAGCCATCCAGGGCTTTGACAGTGAAAGATCCCCATATGTGCGCTGAATGTCTACCCCCTTGTGGACAAAAGACATAATGCTCAGTACACCTACAACCAGAAGGACATTTCAATCTGATGCAGGACAATAAAATTAAGAAAATGAAAAACTGGATTCAAATGTGCATAAGGCTAAATAAATAAAAAGGTATACATTGGCAAAGATGCATACACGCTGTTGGTCTAACATGTCATGATATGTGAATGTTTAAATCCCTTATTTTGCCCTCACTGTTCTTATGAATACAACAGGACAGGTTAATCTTCATCAATCTAACACAAAGCTCTGGCTTGGCAGTTCATGCCAAGCAACGATGAAAAGCTGTAAAGGCTGCCAACTCAAAGCCCTACGGACCCTAGGCTGCACAGCAATGTGCAATGATCCTGTTTCTTCAGCTGAAGACAAATCACACTTATAAGGCTGTCACCACAATGTTCTAACTTAAGACATTGGCATTCCAAAAAGCAGGAGTGGCACAACACTCATTTGAAGTCACACAAGCATACACAGGTTTCTTCAATGACCTCTCAATTCCTCTTTTCATCATTTTAACTGAGAGCGAAGTTGGCAGACAAAGCTCCACCAAGGAAAAGAGATAGAAAAGGAGATTTCTCTGGGAAACCAATCCTAAACTTTGATAGTTCTTTGGCAGATTGGGAAATAATAAGTCTCTTAGAAACTAGAGATAAGCATTTTGGTACGGTATTTCGATGCTTTTGGCATTGTGGTTAGACCCTGATACTGATCTAAAAGCGTACACAGTGACTCACCATGGCCCAGTCTTGGCACGTTATTGCGATTAACCAAAGCTTCCTCTTTGCGTATTATCCCTCTGGCAAGGTGTATTTCATTTCTGCATTCATTCAATATTTTCTTGAGTCAAGTTAAATGTCTGATTGCAACGCATATGTTCAAATAGCAAAACGCTGTGTCAGAACCCAAAAGCAAACTAAAACTAAACAAGTTGTTGCACACTTAAGTTGCTCTGATCCCAATTTAAAAATCAATGCAAGAAGCAGTTTAGGTTATGATATATAGAGTACATATGACCATATCACGCATGTCACAAAATAGACTTAATTTTAACACCATATTCAGTACAACATACTCTATGAACCCTTTTGTGCTTCAGCATCTTGCTTTAATCAGCAGCAAACAGATTCCAATCATCGGCTATTAAAACCTTCTCTGGACGGATCTGTAAGTGGGGCCACTCATCATTCAGACAGGAAAAATAATGCTGTCATTCTTAGAAAGTTGATGTCTATGTAAAATTATTTCTGTGACTTTTTTTCATTTGTAATTTATTTGTTTGCAAGAGGATAGAAGTATGCATGCCAGGCATTAAACCAACCAAAGTAGGGATGGGAACTGACGTTTTTAAAGATACCCAATGCCATAAGTCAATAAAAAAATTTGATCTGCTTCTTGAACGATTTTCTGATTAATTGTTAAAGGGGACCTATCATGCAAAATGCACTTTTGTACGTCTTTTATACATGAATATGTGTCCCCGGTGTGTCAGGGAACTCACCAAGTGTCAGAAAACACAACCCTCTCTCTTTTCCTCCATACCCAAATCTCTATACGGGGCTGCCAAGGCACACAGGCAACGGATCTGATACAGACTGATCCAGATTTGAAATTGTTCTGACGTCAGAAACGGGGTGCTCCGCCTATATGGGCAACTCTCCACCTATCAGGGCAATGAGAGGTTGCTGTGGCATGGTAACAGCATGGTAACAGCATGGTAACATGAAGCTCGTGCCTCGCCCCCCTCCTTTGCAGGGGGGAGTGGTCAGTTGGAGCTCATTTGCCACAGAATCAGCCCTTGTGAAGACAGGGCTGGAATAGAGCAAATAGAGCGAAATGAGGCATGGCTAAAATGCATGATCCGTTTGGTATTTTGAAAAATAAACTTCACAGAAATGTTTTATATAGGTATGGCCCTACAATATATTATTCAAATATAGCATGATAGGTCCACTTTAAGTGGAAAATGAGAACATATACCACGTTCTAATAAACGGTAATACAAAAGTGTTTTCCCACCATGGCTCTGGAACCAAACTAATTGAAAACATTGAAGCGTCCATATTTTGTTCGGAGAGCACTGATAAGAGTATAATATAGTTACCAAGGCATGAAATCTGGCAACTACAAAGCGGTTCTCAATAGGAACTGTTTCCTGATTCTCATCTCAAGATCAAAGATCATTCCAATGATAATTGAGCCAAATAAAATTGGGTGTAGCTACAATGCAATAGTAGACATCATGAGATAAAATAAATCTACAATACGAGTAGATCAACTAGCATTTCTGTGAGCATTTGAGTGTCTATGTAATATTGACAGTATGGATACCTGTTATCCAGTGCCAGTGCTGTGTTTGGGCTCACAGCCCTGGCACTGGATAACAAGCGCCCCAGGGGAACCAGCCCCCACCAGAGCACACAGCATCTCAACAACACATAAATAACAACAAGAATAATAACCATCACCATCCCTAGTTTGCAGCAAATTCACACAGCAACCACACCAAGCACAGCGGGAGAGACGTGGGATCTGGGGATCGTGGAGCAAATCAAAAACAACTCTCTCTTCCCTGGGAAGGTCCCAGGGCCTTTGTTATCTGCCTTCAAACCAGTATGATTCATCAGCCGTGTTATGGATGTTATTGTTAGCAGTGTGAAAGGTTCTTGTCATATCCCAGAGGGACAGCAGAGATCAATTCATTTTATATCACTCTATATACCCATCCACCCGACATTTATGAGCAGTATTTGTGTTGATCACTTCATAGCAGCTTGAGTAGGTGAAGCCCTTTCATTCGCCTTACCCAAGAATCTTTACACCAGACATAAAGGGATAAAGCCATTGCTCCATCTCAGACCCTCCTCCATCAAATACACACAAAGAATGCCACTAGCTGTCAATCCTTTTTAGTGACCCGGCCTCTCATATCGCACAAACCCAATCATCAGTGATTGTCAGTCGGCAGGTCTATAAAGGCTGTTGTTTACCCGGTCTAGACAGACTGGGGGACTGGCAGCCATGGGCATCAGAGTGGTATATTGTAACCAGTTTAACCACAGATGAGAGCTCCACTGTCATTAACACCGTAAATCAGCCCCTCGCACATAAACAGCCTGTAAGAGTTTGTGTGTTGAGAAACCGATTTGAAGGGTAATCTGAAAACAATGTTTCAAAGCATAACAAGCTCAGCGAAGGAATTCCCTTTTGATTAAACGCATTAGCGCACTTGACTCCTGAGGCTAAACTGTGCAATACATCATCACCATGAAGCTATATTGTTTCTGTGGTTCCCATAACATGTTTGTAAACCAGCCTCCTGGATAAAGTCAGACAAGGCAGAATTGTCTTGGAGTTTAAGGTGAAGTAATATATGTTCTGATCCAGACCAGCAAACAATGCACTGAGGTGATGACAGTTACGTTTTCGCACAGCTATCTGGGCAAATAAGAATAGGTTTCCTTCAAGCACTCCTCTCTCTAAAAACTAATATTATATTCCCCCTTAAACTGGCCAACACTGACAGAGACCTACTGTACTAGACCTCTCTTCAGTGTTTCCAGCTGAAACCTCACTCAGACCTCAATATGACATGGCAAACAGTGATGGCTGGAAACAATTATCCCACCACATTGATGATCGTATTAATTGCCACAGCATATTTTTGCCCACCAGGAGGTGAAAGGATAGCAAAATAAAGAATTTCAAAAAAGGAAAATGCTGTCTCATCAGAGGAATTTGTTTACAGAGATGATATAAGGAAAATCACAAAAGTACAGAAACAGTTTTAAACAGGAGATGAATGCAAGATTGTCTAAAGCAATGACTCCTGTTGGAAGTTGCACACCCCACACACACACAGACAGAAAAAAAAATGGCGGTTAAAAGAAATTATATTCTATACATCGTAAAAGCCAATTGGCCAATTGGCAAAAAACCCCAAACTTTATAAACTTATATGTAACGAAAATTTTAAGGGTTAGGGCATGACAACTCGTATGCCCGTCCAATTGTTTTTTTTGGAGTTCTCCGCACTGGTCAACAGGAGAAGTCTTTTTTAGAACGTGCTGCAAACATCAGCTGCGGTTCGGCGGCAGGGAAGACAGAAATTAAAAGGAGTAATCGCCCTTTAGATTTCCTTCAAGTAGGGGCTCAGGGTTATTGGTGTTTCAGTGAGTTATCACGAGGAATTAATACGGAATGTAGGAGGGAAATTGGTTTTATGAAATTGTAAGTAGGTCAAACACTGTCATCACATCGTAAAAAATCCGAAAATTTGAAATTAATCGGCGTCAACACGGGGGGGGGGGGGTGCCAGCAGACACACACACNATTTTGCCTCCTGCTATCGACTTCAGGTTCACATTAGGTAAGCCCTTGAGCATAACACGTCTTGAATTAACCTCTGAAACAACAACTTTAGTCTGACACACTCAAGGGCTTACCTAATGTGAACCTGAAGTCGATAGCAGGAGGCAAAATGTCTTCAAGAGGAGGTGCAACTGTTTTCTGGTGAGGCAAATAAAAGAACACAATTGTTACATGATGACAATGTAACAATCATTTCAGTAGAATTCATTAAAACATCTTTAATTCAATTAATGGAATCAAACATAATTAAAACACAAGTATCATTTAAAACGGTATTGTATTTATATACATATATAAGGATAGCATTTATTAAGGATGGTATTGTTAGATACAAGTACAATTCCATGATTCTCTTCACAGCAGATCCTAATTATTTCAATATACACTCCTTTATCTTGTTTGCATACTGTCTAATGTCTACTTTAAATTGTGGTAAAACATCTCCTTAATACAACTGTATTTATTTGTATTTCTTGCTTAAGACTGCACTTTACTCTACTACACTACCGTGGCGTTGACAAAAGCATTTTTATGAAGTTTTCTAAAACGTATTTATAAGGAAGTTCAGAAAATGTGATATTAATTTACAAATGAATGAGTTCTTAAAACATGTTCTCATTGTTGCTTAAGTGTTACTTATTTAAACGCACATTGAAAAGAAAACTAATTTAGAGCAAGTAAATTACATTAAAAAGTGCCGAAGAAAGGGAGTCGGAGGCGGTGTATTAAGAATGGAGTTCCAATCTTTATTATCCATTAATCTCAAAGAGGTTGGTACATGAACTGCTCTGTATAACAAGCTAGCAGAAAT